>NC_053158.1:30850359-31150359 GCF_016835505.1 Polypterus senegalus
AAACAGCAGCCTTGGGGTAAAACAATGGATGACGGGAGCAGTTCAGAAAACTAATTACCCATTCACACTCTTTGTGTTCTCTTGTTTAAGAAAAAAAACTAGAATCCAGCCAATCAAGTTAAAGTCAAAACAGAAATAAGTAAATGGATTCTCAAGTAAGATGTGAGGAAGAATTGTGTAAAAGCACATGGGAATTTTAAGCAATAGCAAGCTAGTGTGGATTTTGAAATTTTTCATATGCTCATACATCAAATGCAAAAGTGTAACTGTCGTGTCCTCCACCCCCTTCTTTGCTGTGTATGGAAGTTGGTGGAGTTCTAGGGAGGCCTCATTTTTGTTTACCGTCTTCTCAGAAGATTTAGTGATGCAAGAAGTTAAGACAACATATCTAAAGTCATTAAGGGCTTTTGAAAATTACGTTTTTGCAACTGGAATAACAGCTTAGATTTTAACTTTCCATTTGGTACTTCTTTAACAATAACATGAATAAATGCAATTTTTATATCACTTGAAATTGGAATCTAGTATTTGTGAAAGTTATTGCAGGGCCCACAAACCTGTTAACCCTTGTTTTTTTAACTACATTATATTATGTTATTAAAAACGTACTTAATGCACTCTGCAAATTACATTCTGTACTAGGCTGACCCGCCATTTAAGGCGACCGACTTTTAAGTTGACCACTTCTTAAGGCAATTCAATATGTAGATCAATTTGATATTTTATACAAACTCATTAATTTGGTTATATTGCATTTGAGCGGTATTACTTTAATACTCGTAGTTTATGTTATTTTTGTGATGAAATTTAAACTTTTTTTCTATATTGAGGTCGCCCTTTTGAACCCCCCTGATATTTACTACGTGATGAGGCATTTGTACTCCATCAACATTAATTATTTACAGAGACATAATTTTGTCTATTTTTCCAGTGCATCATGCACAAAAGCAAGGGAATGATGGGAGCACCAGAACTTTGCTCACATCATGTTGCTTCGTACCGCAAGCTGCAAGTAGTATGTCTGTGATATGCGGAATACCGCTACGCTTTCCACTCACGGGACTGAAGGACAATCCCGACCGCTTTTATATAGTAAGAAAGAAGAAGAAGATATCGCACAGTCTGGAGTAGAAAATCATCTTTTACCTGGAAAAACGAAACTACAAATCTCATTGTGCATTGCAAAATGGACGGGGCATGTGTGAAACTCCGCGCCTGCGTAGCACTCACGGGACGGAAGGACAATCCCAACCGCTTTTATATAGAAGGATTAGTGTTATTTCTGAATTTGATTTATGGTTACAAAAATGTGGAATTCACAAAAATTGATATTTGTACTTTTGATAAAAATAACAACATAAAAATGTTCCAGCTTTCAAAAAGATAAGTAAGTTCCCAAACAAACCCAGTCTTGTTCAACTTTATATAAAATATTTCTGACCAGTAAAATTTAAGTGGAAAGAAATTACAGCGGAACCTCGGTTCACGACCATAATTCGTTCCAAAACTCTGGTCGTAAACCGAGTTGGGCGTGAACCAAAGCAGTTTCCCCCATAGGATTGAATGTAAATAAATTAATCCGTTCCAGACGGTATGAACTGTATGTAAATATATTTTTTTTAAAGATTTTTAAGCAGGGGCGGCACGGTGGCGCAGTGGTAGCGCTGCTGCCTTGCAGTTAGGAGACCCGGGTTCACTTCCTGGGTCCTCCCTGTGTGGAGTTTGCATGTTCTCCCCGTGCCTACATGGGTTTCCTCCGGGCACTCCGGTTTCCTCTCACAGTCCAAAGACATGCAGGTTAGGTGGATTGGCCCTAGTGTGTGCTTGGTGTGTTTGTGTGTGTCCTGCGGTGGGTTGGCACCCTGCCCGGGATTGGTTCCTGCCTTGTGCCCTGTGTTGGCTGGGATTGGCTCCAGCAGACCCCCGTGACCCTGTGTTCGGATTCAGCGGGTTGGAAAATGGAAGGAGGGATGGATGGATTTTTAAGCACAAATATAGTTAATTATACGATAGAATGCACATTTAATAGTAAACTAAATTTACAAACATTGAATAACACCAAGAAAACCTTGAACAACAGAGAAAACTAACATTGCAAGAGTTTGCGCTATATCCTTATGACCCGATCGCTGTAAACACTTTTTTTAAATAAGTTTTAAGCACAGGGGAAAAAAAAGGAACATTTGAACATATCTGAAATTTATTTAAAAACCAACCACAAGCAACCAAGAAAGTAACATTGCAGGAGTTCACGCTAATAGCCTTACAACCCGATCGCTGTAAACACTTTTTTTTAAAATGAGTTTTAAGCACAGAGAAAAAAAATGAACATTTGAATAATCCGTAACTTAATAAACAACCAAGAAATGTAAAATTGCAACAATTCACGCTACGAACCGAAAAATAAACATTTGAAAAATTCGTAATACAAAAACTAATCATAAACCACCAAGAAAACTACCCTTGCACGAGTCGAGTTCTGGCGTGAAGTGAGGAGGAACTGGGTGGAGAGGAGGTTCCAGTGCTTAGAAGCCACTAAAAAAGCACACGAAATACTGTAGAGCACAAAGAGATCACAGGTAAAGCACGCGCGTCTGACAGAGAACAATGAACAGGGAGCGGCTCAACACGTGCTTAAATACAGTAATCGGCGCATACGATGCGGAAGGGAAATGGAATAGAGCACAAAGAGTTCACAGCGAAAGCACACACGTGCAAGCATGCATGTCTGACCGAGAACAATGCAACACATGCGGAAATCATCGGGGCGCACAAACCGAAAGGGAAACTGGCTTGTCTGTATACCAAGTGTGTGGTCATGAACAGAGGCAAAAGTTTGGCAAACTTTTTGGTCATAAACCGAGTTGTATGTGTACCGAGATGTTCGTGAACCGAGATTCCACTGTAATTATTTTTAGCAAAAATAACTTTACATCTTGAAATAATAACTTTACAACTTTTAATGGCTCAGTTATTAAGTAAGTATTAAGAAATTGCTTAAGAGTATGACATTAATTAAAGCACTCCACCAAAGAAATGTTTTTGAGAAGCATAGCCCCAAAGGACTAATACTGTTAAACCACCAAACTCAAATAACGAAGTTTGCATTTGCCAAATGATTTAATTCATAAAATTATTATCATAGATGATATAATTACCTGTAATAAAGATGCAACTGATTTACCCCAAGGGTGCTGAATGATTGGAAGATTAAGAAAAAAATTATTTTGTCAAAACATCAATACGTATAAGATGAATATATATAGAGAGTAAACCAGTTTTAAAAAGAGATGTTTTTTACAGTATAAACAAGAAATGTCTTTCCACTTCTTTGATCTAAAAATGTATTCTGGAAAAGCTGAGATGATTATGAGTTCTTTGTTGGGGAAATTAAATTCTCATGTTAAAAGCGGACTAATATGCAAAATGCACAGAAAATTCAGTATCTGTTAAAGGTAATTGTTTATTATTGTTCCAAAAGCATGTTTAGAACTTGTAATCATTTTTGTTTTACAGGTGATTAAAGAGAGTGGCCCGCCCCATATGAAGAGCTTTGTCACTCGAGTTACAGTTGGAGAGTTTTCTGCTGAAGGAGAAGGGAACAGCAAAAAACTTTCCAAAAAGCGAGCTGCAATGTCTGTACTTGAGGAGCTAAAAAAACTCCCATTTCTTCCAACAATAGAAAAACCTAAACTTCATTACAAGAAACGCCCCAAGACTATACTAAAGGTAATGCCAATTCTGTGCATGTACTATAATAGATGCAGGGATTAAAGATGTGTATTTGATGTTGCAATCATCATAGATTTTAGAATTGTATGGCCTACAGTGCATCTAAGCATAAAGGAAAGGATGACATGTCTGCTCCAGTTGCGTGCCATACACCTAGTAGTCACATTATTAGGTATTTCTATCTAATATGAGGTAGGTCCTGGTTTTTCCTGCAAAATAATATGAATTCTGTAAGGAGTGTTTTCATGTATGTTATTTTGAGATTGTGATCCATACTGACTCAAAAACATCACACGGTTCTGAAGATTTTTCTGCCACACATTCATGCTCTGAAGCTTATCCCAAATGTGCTCTGTTGGACTGAGAACTAGAGACTGTGCAGGGCATTGGAGTAAACTTAAGTCACTCTCAAGTTCATGAAAACATCTTCAGATGATGCTTGAAGTATGACATGGACATTTTATTCTAGAACTAACCATCTGAAAAAGTGTAGACTGTGTCCATAGAGGCATGCACATGGTAAGTAGAATGTACACTGTTACATTCAAAATGTATTTGGTTGGTTTCATGAGGGATAATATGTTCCACAAAATCATCTCTCAAACCATTACACTATCATCAGTCACAAATGTGGCTACAAGGGAAAATGGGTCAATGGACTCACAGTGACTACACCAAATTCTGACTGCACAATCTGCATGTCAAGGTAAAAATCAAGATTCTTCAGATCAGGTAATATCTTTCTAATCTTTGCTCACCAGGGGCCTCATGTATAATGCAGTGCGTAGAATTCACACTAAAACAAGGCGTACGGATGAAAGTGGAAATGTGCATATGTACCAAAAAATTCTGATGCACAAAACCTTTTGTAAGCCAACTTCCACATACTTCAGTCTCATAAATCCCGGTCAGTGTGAAAAGTAACGCATGTGCTCGCGCCTGCTGCCCCACCCAAATTCCTCCCAGAATTACACCCCTTTGAATATGCAAATCAATATAAATAGCCCATTACATTCAGCATTTTGTGAAAAGAGAATTGGGCGGGGGACTTCAGTGTATGCAAAGTGGAGGCAAGGAAAAACATACTGCAGTATTTGTTGGCTTAAGCAGTGTTATAAGCAACACAAGGAAAGTGATGGAGTGATACAGCATGCCAGAAACACTTGAAAGTTCAAGTTCAAAAAATCGTACAGTGCCCAAAGTAAAAAAAGAAAAAAAGTGGTCAGATGTCAAAGTTGAGGTGAAAAGGTGAGTCGTAGCCCACCATCAGAGTGTATTAGGGCACAGAGAAAAGAAAAAAAAATTGGGAACACAATGAAGAAATACTTTTCGAAATATAGACTTTAATCTTGAAATTTCCATTTTAATCTCACAAATTATTTTGTCATTAAAGTAGAATATCGTAAACTTCATCTTAAAATCAATGTTTAATTTCCTATGGTTAACTAATGTAGCATGTGTTCCTCGACCCTATCATTAATCACTGTGTGCTTCTTAAACAGAGTTTCTCTTTCGTTGACAGGAGAGTGCAGACACTGATCGCCACACAAAATACATTATATTCATGATATTACAGCTGTCTGAACATTTTAGAATAGTAAGATGTATACATTATATCATCTTCATGATGAAATTAATTAAAGCATGTATTAAACATGTGGGGGAACGGTGGTGCAATGGTAGCGATGAGATTGTGCCCCGTCCAGCGATTGTTTCTGCCTCCTGCAAGATGCTTGCTGCGACACGCACAACCCTGAATGGAATAATTTAATGCAGCAGTACTGTTTCTGTCAAACATACCAACCCCTAATTCCTATCCTTCCATTTGCTTTCTCCACGTAACCAATCACCACACAATGAATTCAATAATAAGTGTAAAGCCAGCTGTAAGCTTACGATGCTGATTCCTCAAAACTTTTATGACATGTTGAAAAATCTTCGTTATACATGTTTAATTATTCCATCCATCCAGGGTCATGCTAGTGCCAGCAAGCATCAAGCGTGAGGCAGCAACAAGTTCAAATAGACAAGGCAAGAAGAAGTTCAAATAGGCTGCATCATGGTTGAGAGGAATCCACGCAGATGCTGTTGGCTTTGTTTAGGCAGCATGTGCTATAAATGTCCTCTATGGCTGGAAGCTGTATCCCAATAATCCTCTGCGCTCTCAAGACAATGCACCATAGAGCTTTTCGCTCAGCTGCTGTGCATCTGTGCTTTCACACACACATACAATGGGTTAAAATATTCTGTAAGTGTAACTGTGCTAAAGCAGCCATGGAATTTGGAATAGTTTGTTCATTCCGTGCACCATTATATTAATACAGAATGATTATAATCTATATGCAAACGATATGCAGTTAATTTCGATATATTTGATAAATGCTGCCTCACTGACACAAATCTAAAAAAGGGAGACCACACAGAAACAATAGCACTGCTTTGACGCTGGGTGCCGCCAGTTAGTAAAACTGTGCAGAATTTTGCACACGCAATGGGGGGTGCTGCATTGAGAATATGCATGATTTTACACTGTTTAGTTTTTATACACTGCGATGTGAGCCTGGAAATGGGAGTATGCAATATTTTTGTGCATATGCACCGTTTATACATGAGGCCCCTGATTTTGATCATTGAAACCCAGTATCATAGTTTATTACTGTATGCTTTCATTGTGGAGTCCAATGTTATACACAAGTTCTACAGAAAGTAGTGATTTTAGATTTATCTATTTACTCATGGTGAATAAATGTAAAAAAAAATCAACTTCTCAAAACTTGTAAACTTTATCCATATTATAACCCATTTAAAGTATCTTTGACAGTGGATGACATAACTTAAGGCATTATAATGTAAAGCTTATGGCATTTTAATGTAATTTTATTAAAGTGTGATTTGAGGAAAAGAGTCAACATCCTTGATTTATGCTCTAAACAATTAAAAACGTTTTGTGATTTCCAGGAGACATTTCATGAATGTCACGTTTCCTTCTACAAGAATAATCCAAAATTTAAGTGGAAACTCATAGCATATCAGTGCATGCTCCCAACCTGTATTTTTATAGTTTACTGATGAAACCTAAAAGCACTGTTTTTAAACAAATAAATTATCACTGTTTGTTTTCAAAAAGCTTTAGTTTAGTTTAGTTTTAATGATTGTAGAATACGTCTTAGTTACATAGAAGAACTTTAGAACAGCCTAAAGTGAGTTATAGAAATTATCTTATAGACATTCGTTTGGCTATATTTCAATATCTGGACATTGACCTAAGGGACTCTCTGTTGTTAGATCATTCTTTGAAAAATACTAATTTTTTCAGACTGGCCCAGAGTATGGACAAGGTATGAACCCAATCAGTCGCCTGGCCCAAATTCAACAAGCAAGAAAAGAAAAGGAACCAGAATATGTGCTTTTATCTGAACGAGGAATGCCCCGTCGCCGTGAATTTATCATGCAGGTCAGCAACAGGACACCTTTTTTGTTTTATTATTTCTTCTTGTTTGTTTTAATGTATACATCTATAATATAACTAAAAAAATTGTATTACCTCACTAGAATTAAGGAGAAATATTCATCCATCCAACCATTAATCTAGTTCAAGGTCAACAGGAGGAGCATATCGTAGCATTATTGAGTATATAGCAGAAAATTATGAAAATGAGTGAAGTTTAAAAAACATTGCTCCGGTTTCCTCTCACAGTCCAAACATGTGCAGGTTAGTTGATTTGTTGTTGCTAAATTGGCCCTAGTAAGTTTGTATGTGTGAGTATGTTCACCCTGCGAGTGACTGGAACCCTGTCAGGATAAGTGTAGTTTTGAAAATGTATAAATTGATAGATGGATCAGTGGATGTCATACATCTTCCTGTTCTTTTATGTTCACCAATGTATAAAAGAGTATGCTGTCATCTTTTCCTAACAATCTGATTTTGGATTTGATGCAAGAAAACACCATGCTGCAGAGAGAATTATTACAAATTGGCTAAAAGATCCATATCTTCACTAAAGTCCCAGAAAATTGGCCTGTCATCGAAATAGTTTTAATGTTCTTATACATTGTTCAAGCAGTTTGCTTAATCACCCTGAAGTTCCAGAATAAGACTTAAGTTTTAATTTGGTCTTTCCATTTTCCGTTTGATTGTGGATGATAGCCAGATTAACATTTTAACCTGACAATAAAGTGTCCCAGAAATTACACGCAAACCTGTATTAGAAACTAGACATTCTGTAAATCCATGATACATGAAAACATTTTTATTAAGTATGGCGTTAAGCCTTTGCCTGTTATTAATTTTTGTGGGATTAAAGAGCTCAATTCCAATTACTTATCCACATCTGCTAGAATGTTGGTAAAGTTATTATATGGCAGTAAATATATGATAAAACCAATATCCTGATGAGAACAGCACAGCATATTATAGTTTTGGACTATTACATACAGCTTAATGTTTTATTGTGTAGTAGGTCAACAATAATTTATCTTAATCAATCCTTGTCCTCTAGCAATACCCAGATGACCAGCTATAAGAGATTAATATCCCCAGCTGTTGTATGAGAGGTTTGTGAAACAAATGGTAACTCATTAGTAATTGCAGAAGTTTTTCTTCCTTCCAGTCAATGTCTTCATACTTTTAAAGCAAAGTTAGTAGCATTTCCTTAATGTTCAAGTTAAAATACTTCTTGTTTGGAATGCACTTAATTAGCAGCAGTTAGCTCTTACTAACTTCTTAATTGATACAGTAAAAATAAGAATATACTTACTTTTTCACACATGGCTTTTGCATATTGGATGTTTTTTTTAATAAATAATTGCAAAGCAAAATCCAATATTTGTTGCTTGTTGCACAAGGTTAGTGATGTTGTTGAGGACTAGATAATTGTTAATTGTGTTTGTTATATTTTAAAGCATAAAACCTGAAGAAAAGTGTACAGTACTTTCTTTTTCACATGAATAACTCTCACTTTACCACTTCATTCCTAAACAATGTTCACAGAACTTCCACCATTGCACTGCTTCATTAGTCAAGGTCAAGATTATCTCCATGAAATAACCCACTTGTTGCAACACTCCCACCTAACCTACAGAAAGCAAACTAAATGATTTTCATGAAAGTACCATGACCTCAGATTTGGAGATGCTTATTTTCAGCCAAACTCTGTCACACTTGTTTGCAAACTAGTACAGTGCATGTCAGTGAGAAGAGTCAAGTGAGACCAAGAAACCAATATCATAAACGAAACCAGTACTGAATGTTCACGTCTTTAGGCAGAATACCCTCCAAGCACTGCCTGTGTCTTGCGAATTTCTCCCTCACCATTTTCTAACTCACTCATCTATTTCAGGGTTATGGAGATATGGCAGTTATTTCAGCATCTTTGGGCATTAGTTGGTACCCAAACCTAGATATTACACTTGATAGTAGAGCACAATGCACTTTTACATCCACAATAGGTCACAGTTTAAGATAGTTTAGTATTTTCAAATAACCTAACACACATTAAATAACAGGGGAAGATGCAGTATTTGGAAGAGATTCACATACACATTAAACAGGTACACAGAATGGAATAACAGCCTTAACTCTGCAAATACAGGAACCAGATTCCATGTAGCAGTAGCCACAGAACCTCACATTTTTTGTACCACCTGCCATGGGGTATATTGTTTTAACTTAGGATTAAGTATTTTCCAAGTCCGCAAAGCACATAAAAATTGGATTGGCAAACTCACATTACCCTTCATATGTCTGAGCAAGTACTATATATATATATATATATATATATATATATATATATATATATATATATATATATATATATATATATATATATATATATAGTTTGACTTTTTTGGTACTTTTTCAGTATTTACTCTGTATGCTCATTATCTAAAAGTATTTTAATGACAAGCCCACTAGAACTGATGTGTCATTTTTCATATATTTTCTAGTTAAATATTTTCCTTTCCTTTCTTCCTTTGCCTTCAGTGCAGATCTGTAAATCTATTTAGAATGCATGCCTTTCAGTGTAGTGTATAACTTTGTTGTTCATCAAAAGCTTTTCTTATTAGCTTGTTCAGTAATTTTTAATTGAGTATAACATTTTTCAGTTTTTTGTTTACAGAAGAATGTATTAGTGTTAAGCGTTAGTAATATACAGTAAGTTATTTTAGTGCTTTTATCAAAATTATTTTATATCACATCACTAAAAAGATTATTTGTGTTATTTAATCAGACCAAGAAAAAAAGAAGTTCGTTCTCAGGCTTCATAAAAATCTTGGGATTTCTTAGGTTACTTTAAAAGCATTGTTTGCATTTACACCCCTCTTATTCATTACCTGCTTCATCTGATGTGGCCTGTCAGGATGTCGTCTTCTTCTTCTTCTTTTGGCTGCTCCCATTTAGGGTTGCCACAACGGATCATCTTTTTCCATATCTTTCTGTCCTCTGCATCTTGCTCTGTTACACCCAGCACCTGCATGTCCTCTTTCACCACATCCATAAATCTCCTCTTAGGCCTTCCTCTTTTCCTCTTACCTGGCAGCTCTATCCTTAACATCCTTTTCCCAATTTATTCAGCATCTTTCCTCTACACATGTCCAAACCAACACAATCTCACCTCCCTGACTTTGTCTCCGAACCGTCAAACTTGAGCTGATCCTCTAATGTACTCATTTCTAATCCTTTCCATCCTCGTCATACCAAATGCAAATCTTAGCATCTTTAACTCTGCTATCTCTAGCTCTTTCTCCTGCTTTCTGGTCAGTGCCACCGTCTACAGCTCATATAACATAGCTGGTCTCTCTTCCGTCCTGTAGACCTTCCCTTTCACTCTTGCTGATTCCCATCTGTCACAAATTACTCCTGACACTCTTCTCCACCCATTCCACCATGCCTGTACTCTCTTTTTTCACCTCTCTTCCACAATCCCCATTACTCTGTACTGTTGATCCCAAGTATTTAAACTTATCCACCTTTGACAACTCTACTCCTTGCATCCTCACCATTCCACTGACCTCCCTCTTATTTACACACATGTATTCTGTCTTGTTCCTACTGACCCTCATTCCTCTCCAGAACATATCTCCACCTCTCCAGGGTCTCCTCAACCTGCTTTCTACTATCACTACAGATCACAATGTCATCCAAAAACATCATAGTCCACGGGGACTCCTGTCTAATCTCGTCTGTCAACCTGTCCATCACCATTGCAAATAAGAAAGGGCTCAGAGCCGACCCATGATGTAATCTCACCTCCTCTTTGAATGTATCCGTCACTCCTACTACAGACTTCACCACTGTCACACTGTACATATCCTGCACAACTCTTACGTACTTTTCTGCCACTCCCGACTTCTTCATACAATACCACAGCTCCTCTCGAGGCATCCTGTCATATGCTTTCTCCAGGTCGTCAAAGACGCAATGCATCTCCTTCTGGCCTTCTCTAAACTTCTCCATCAACATCCTCAGAGCAAACATCACATCTGTGGTGCTCTTTCTTGGCATAAAACCATACTGCAGCTCACTAACCATCACCTCCTTTCTTAACCTAGCTTCCACTACTCTTTCCCATAACTTCATGCTGTTGTTCATCAGTTTTATTCCCCTGTAGTTAATACCTTTCTGCACATCCTCCTTATTCTTAAATATCAGCACCAGTACACTTCTTCTCCACTCCACACTCATCCTCTCACGTTCCAAGATTCCATTAAACGATCTGGTTAAAAACTCCACTGCCATCTCTCCTAAACAACTCCATGTTTCCATAGGTATGTCCTCTGGACCAACGGCTTTTCCATTCTTCATCCTCTTCATAGCTGTCCTTACTTCCTCCTTGGTAATCTGTTGCACATCCTGATTCACTATCTACACATCATCCAACATTCTCTCTCTCTCGTTCTCTTCATTCATCAGCCTCTCAAAGTACTCTTTCCATCTGCTCAACATACTCTCCTCGCTTGTGAATACATTTCCATCTTTATCCCTTACCACCCTAACCTGCTGCACATCTTTCTCAGCTCGGTCCCTCTGTCTAGCCAATCGTTACAGGTCCTTTTCTCCCTCCGTAGTGTCCAATCTCTCATACAACTCATCATATGCCTTTTCTTTAGCCTTCGCCACCTCTCTCTTCACCTTGCGCCTTATCTCCTTGTACTCTTGTCTACTTTCTGCATCTCTCTGACAATCCCACTTCTGACACTTTTCACCTCCAAAACACTCTTGACACACTGTTCCTTCAGAATAACCCCTACTCTATTTCTCCTCCCATCCACAACATGGTAGAACAATTTGAATCTGTCTCTGATCCACCTGGTCTTACTCCCCTTCCATTTAGTCTCTTGCATGCACAATATATCAACCTTCTTTCTCTCTATCATATCTGCTAACTCTCTCCCCTTACCAGTCATACTGCCATCATTCAAAGTTCCTATCCACTCCCTTTACATTCCTCCTCTCCTCTTTCCTCCAGATACATCTAACTACTCTTCTTCTCCTTCTTCAGCCAACAGTAGCCCAATTTCCACCAGCACCCTGTTGGTTAATAGTACTGGTAGCGGTCATTATTAACCCGGGGCTCAACCAATCCGGTATGGAAATTTGTATTGTTGTCCGCATATTAATTTGGCTAAATGTTACACCGGATGCTTCCTGACGTTACCCTCCCCATTTATCCGGGGACTGGGACTGGCACGAAGAAACGCACTGGTTTATAGATCCCCTGTGGCTGGGTTAGCCTGTCAGAATGTAATAGATTAATTTATACATAAGATTAATACTTGACAGCTTGCAGCTACTAGTTCAAAATTATTATCTAATGACACTTGCTCTTTTCTCTCCTCATGTTTCTCTGATTTTATCATTGTTAGCACTAACAGTCTAGTTTAGGTCTTTAAATCACTAAAAATTACTTAATGCTCGCTGGATCCCATTCATATTTTGTTTCTGAAGTCTCACTTTGATGTCTCTTAATTATTTTATGCTTTATTTGGTCAATTTGTCAATTAGAGCTAGTGTAGTTTCAAAACTGCGGTTATTTAACCATTACTTAAAAAAACAAATATGGATATTTCAGATTTTGCTACTTATTGTCCTGTCTTTTGTCTTCTTTTCCTTTCTAAAGTTTTAACTTTTTTTGTAAACCAACAACTACATCACTTGTCAAGCAATGATTTTTTGAGCAATATAAGTCTGGATTTCAGTAAGCTATTAGCCTTAAAACTGCTTTAGTCCAGTTGCTAAATGAAATGCTATTAAACTGTGATACTGCATCTTGTATTGTTCTGCTTTTGCTGGATTTTTTCAGTTGCATGCAAGCAGGTCCTCCAACTTGCAGGAAACACTTGGGGGTTGGCGACAGGATTTGCACTTCTGCCACCGTAAACAATCTCACACTGTTCCAATGTGGTGCTGATGTGTCACCCGCTGCACTTGGGTCCCAATCCAGGTGGTTTGTCATGTGGTGGGTATGACAATGCACTATCAGCTCGTGCTCCCAACCTCTCTCCTCAACTCTGTCAATCATCAGCTTCTGCTACATTGCTTGGCATTAAGTGCCGGAATATCAGGAACAGGAGCCAACCTAAAATGGCTTGCCTTGTATTTGTCAAACTAGGAACACTATTGCTGTAAATAATTTTAAATTTCCAATTGCATTTGTTAGCTGTTCTATACTTCAATGCTCAATATTAGGCCCGATTTTATTTCTTGTATATATACTTCCTTTGGGGAATATCATTTGTAATGCAGGTTTACAATTCCATATTTATGGTAATGACATTTAGTTTTATATGGCAATGAATAAAGATGCCTTCACTGATTTTACTGTACTTTTTGATTGTTTCAATAGAATTTCCTCTTAGATGAGTTTCCATTTTTTGCATCTGAATGTTGACAAAACTGAAATGCTATGTATAGTACCAGGTAAAAATTTGAAAACCCTATCAAATAATTAGTTAATTTTAGGTAATAATAAAGATTAATTTTCTCCCCATCTGTGTGCAATCTGAGTGTGATATTTGATTCTGAACAGTTCTAAATCTGCTTATTTATATAACCATATAAGTGCATATAATCAAATAAGCGTTAAACCTTCGTATGCCATGAGGATACCCATATGTCTGATAGCGCTGGTGACAGCCCTATTTGGATTACAAAGAGTGACAGGCATTTGGCACCACTCTTCTATGTACTTATGTGAAGGGGATCCTATGTGGAATATTGTGGAGTTAGAATCTTTATGTGTGTATCTTTGTGTTTATTAATCTTGAGGTGTGAGACAAATTATGTGTTAATTAACAGGTGTAAAACCTTTGGGTCTTAAGCCTTCATTCATTGTGCTTCTAAACATTTTTGAATTTTCTCTTGATCACCATTAGGCAGCAGCAATGTTTAGAAATGTTTAAATCAAGACTTAAGGCTTTTTTACTTGCACGACCTTATATTTCCCAGTTAGGCTTTTAGGTATTTTTATGTTATTATTTTATTTTCGTATATTTTTATTTCTTGTTCTGTTTTATGTAATTCTATTTTTATTGTCCATTATCTTTTATTATGTTTGTATTATACAGTATGCATAATGTAAAGTGCCTCAGACACTTTCTGCATAACACGGCACTGAAATAAAATCCTGAATTCTTGGCAGCAGTTCAAAATAGACCTAATCCTTGGGTTTTGTTAAAGATATTACTAACGCTAATGCAGCAGTATTCTGTCTGTTAAACAGTGACTCAAAAACCCCACTATGTAAGATGAAGTTCATTCAACACAGAAACCAGGAAGCACTTTTTTATCACAAAGGACTCTTAGAAAATGGAATAAACTACTGAGTCATATAGTTGAGGCAGATACTATGACATTTTTTAAAAAGCATCTTGATGACACACTGGATTCATTCAGACTAATTCTCATATAAAACACTCAATTTTTCAGTTTCTGTTAAGCTTGTAATAGCTGTCAAGTAAGTTAAAGCTAGCTGGTAATGACGAATGAAAAAACATAGCTGTTACTGAACATGGATAAAATAAATGTTTTAGTAGCCCTGTAAGCCTTAGGCTAAATGCCTATAACTGTAGTGGAGGGATACATTTATCTGACACTAAAGTGTGCCATCTTGGAAGCCATTTTCTCCTATCCAGTTTAAGGTGCAGTCCAGATGGCATCCAAAAATTAAAAGAAAGGTGGTGATGCCAAATGTCATAACTGGATGTTAAGAAAAGAATTGGATTAGTAGTAGTCAGGCAAGATTACTTGAGAAACAAAGATAATTACCACAATACGTATAGCCTCACCAAGTCTAAAAATAACTCCTGCTTTGAGTTAAATGCTGATGCCCAAAGAACATTTCTATTATTGACAACTAAATCATTCCAGAGTTTGGAAAACCTACAAATAAGTGCAGTAACAACTACAGTAGTTTTATTTAACACTTTATTTGTAAAAATGGCTCTATCTCATAATTGCATATTATGTCCTAATAGAATTAATGGGTTTCATAATGTAAAGGATGTATGACAAAAGTATTCACAGATTAAACCCTATAAAAAGAATTTAAAAATTTGGCTAGAGTTTAACTGGAAGCTTATGAAGAGAGAAATCAACTGGTGTTTAGACACAGAACATGTCTAAGGATTGTTAAGACAAATAAAGTAACCAGGAGATGCTTAATGAGAACAGAGATATGGTCAGACAAGGCAAGGGTCAAAGCCAAGAGATTAAACTAAGAAACAGTAACCAAAATCTAAGAGTAAAAACAAATCAGGTTCAAAATAAAGTGAAACCAAAACCTAGCACTGGGGTTTACTTGAATTAGAAACTAACAAAGGAGTTTTGTATCCACCGCAGTGTAATGTAACCAGAGTTGGAAAATGAACTGATTTAACTTAGATAGTTAATTAACGGTTTTGTCTTTGGCAATGACGGTTATTAATTAAATAATTTGGTAAGGCCCCTATGTTACTTATGTTACATCTCTCTGTTGAAGGATGTGGTATCTGGCCATTAGACTTAATGTTACGTTAACTGAAGAACAATTGTTTTTCAAATCAGTGTATTGATAAATGCAAGAATTATAGAAATTTGATAACTGCATGCATATTAACATATAAGATAGGACACAACAATGCAAGATGGTCAAATGTGTAACACAGAAGAGGCTGGCTGTTTACTGGCAGTACATAGTTCTAACAGTTTTACAATACCAAGTCTTTAAGGATCATGTTTGGTGTTGTGTGGAGTTATTGTTCTGGGTTCATTTGGAGGATTTGTCTTGCATTGGAGGACACTCTTTTTCTTTGTGATATGGTCTATTGTTTATGGTATTTTGTGCTTTTCTCAGTTAGGCCCTTTCTGTGTTCTTCTGTAACTTTATATGAGAAAGCATTATTCTTTCTGGCACAAGAGTTTAGATGTTCTGTTCTTGAAGCAATGGCTGCTTCTCAGTATTCTCAGACTGGGCTCCGTTACTGCCACAGAGCTTGGTTTTCAGAGTGGATCTCAACCTTCACAACCACAAAGAGAAGAGATTGTCAGCTTTCAGTTCCCAAAAGAAATCAGCTCATCTACCAGTTACAATAATCATTGCCTTCTTATGGGCATGTTATTTTGCCCATAACAGTTCTCACTCATTGAATTACTGCTCTTTATTTGGACTTAGGTGTCTGCTTTGTGCCTCATGGTCTGAAGGGGTCTCTGCCAAGATGTCAGTCCAACTCTAATTTACATCTTTTTTTATCAGATGAACTGCAGGACTGAGGCTGGTACAATCTGCAGTTCAGCCACTTAGTTTGGAATGTAAGTTGGGGTAGGGTGATGCTAGATTTCTGCATCTGTGTTAACTCTTCTTTCTTAGCAGGCCTTGTGTGCAACTAAATTCTAGCAGAATGGTCAATGGCCACTTTGTCCTACAGCTATGACCGTTGTTTTTAAATGTCATCTCTTTTGTGACATCACTTCTCAGTGAATCCATTCATGTGACACCTTCCAACAACACTGAGTAAACAAAGAAAATAAGATATGAACCAACATGATCTTTGTTAGATTGCATCAAAATAAAAAGCAGTAATCCACAGAAATGGAATCATTATGTGAAAGGAAAAACAAAAAATTCACAAAATTACATACATAACAACGTGTTAATATGACAACTGGAGTTATGTAATTGTACTTCTTTCTAGCACAGTTCTGAATTATAGGCAGGATCTGATTTTAGTTGGTCAAGTTAAAGTAAAATTTGAATTCTTTAATTATTTAAGAGTTTAAATTATTAAGTAGATTGCAGTATTTACACCCACTGATATAGCTTATTTTTTTATTTTAAGGAAAATAGTTATTCCCTATCTACTTCTTCACCTTCATGAATCAGTTAATTAGGGAAACTAAAGGAGATATATTTATTAAACCATCTATTTCTAGAACCTACTTTTTGCATTACATGGTCAGGTGGAGCCTGATCCTATCCTAGTAAGACAAGAAATAATTATAAATAGGATGTCAGTTAATTATAGCATAATCTTAAATTTATTTAGACATGGCTAGAATCATCAGTTAATCAAGCAGCTCCTAATAGCATCATATCTCTCTATTATTAAAAAAAAAAAAATCCACTTCTATTAGCAGACGAGAATTGTACAGAATTCATATCCAAACAAATCAATTTCTTCCTAGAGACAAATACATTGTCAGAGATTTCTGCAGGAATACTCTGGGAAACTCTTAAGGCCTTCTTTATTATCTAAAAATCCTTTTTTTGCATTGGTCAATTTACACTCACCTAAAGGATTATTATGAACACCATACTAATATGGCGTTTGACCCCCTTTCGCCTTCAGAACTACCTTAATTCTACGTGGCATTGATTCAACAAGGTGCTGAAAGCATTCTTTAGAAATGTTGGCCCATATTGATAGGATAGCATCTTGCAGTTGATGGAGATTTGTGGGATGCACATCCAGGGCACGAAGCTCCCGTTCCACCACATCCCAAAGATGCTCTATTGGGTTGAGATCTGGTGACTGTGGGGGCCATTTTATACAGTGAACTCATTGTCATGTTCAAGAAACCAATTTGAAATGATTCGAGCTTTGTGACATGGTGCATTATCTTGCTGGAAGTAGCCATCAGAGGATGGGTACATTGTGGTCATGAAGGGATGGACATGGTCAGAAACAATGCTCAGGTAGCCCGTGGCATTTAAACGATGCCCAATTGGCACTAAGGGGACTAAAGTGTGCCAAGAAAACATCCCCCACACCATTACACCACCACCACCACCAGCCTGCACAGTGGTAACAAGGCATGATGGATCCATGTTCTCATTCTGTTTACGCCAAATTCTGACTCTACCATTTGAATGTCTCAACAGAAATCGAGACTCATCAGACCAGGCAACATTTTTCCAGTCTTCAACTGTCCAATTTTGGTGAGCTCGTGCAAATTGTAGCCTCTTTTTCCTATTTGTAGTGGAGATGAGTGGTACCCGGTGGGGTCTTCTGCTGTTGTAGCCCATCCGCCTCAAGGTTTTGCGTTTTGTGGTTTCACAAATGCTTTGCTGCATACCTCGGTTGTAACGAGTGGTTATTTCAGTCAAAGTTGCTCTTCTATCAGCTTGAATCAGCCGGCCCATTCTCCTCTGACCTCCAGCATCAACAAGGCATTTTCGCCCACAGGACTGCCGCATACTGGATGTTTTCCCTTTTCACACCATTCTTTGTAAACCCTAGAAATGGTTGTGTGTGAAAATCCCAGTAACTGAGCAGATTGTGAAATACTCAGACCGGCCCGTCTGGCACCAGCAACCATGCCACGCTCAAAATTGCTTAAATCACCTTTCTTTCCCATTCTGACATTCAGTTTGGAGTTCAGGAGATTGTCTTGACCAGGACCACACCCCTAAATGCATTGAAGCAACTGCCATGTGATTGGTTGATTAGATAATTGCATTAATGAGAAATTGAACAGGTGTTCCTAATAATCCTTTAGGTGAGTGTATATTCAAATTTTCCGAGATACTGAATTTGGGACTTTCATTAATTGTCAGTTATAATTATCAAAATTAAAAGAAATAAACATTTGAAATACATCAGTCTGTGTGTAATGAATGAATCTAATATACAAGTTTCACTTTTTGAATGGAAATACTGAAATAAATCAACTTTGTCATGATATTCTAATTTTATGACCGGCACCTGTAGACAACGTCTTTGCATCCTATGAACAACTACATTCCAAATTTAACATTCCAACTACACATTTCTTTCACTATCTTCAAATCAGGAACTTTGTTAAACAGAACCTTCCAGATTTTCCTCATCTTGCACCCACATCCATGCTGGAAAAAATATTGCTCAATCTCAAGGACTCAGACACCATCTCTGCAATATCCATCCATTTTCCAACCCGCTGAATCCGAACACAGGGTCTGGGGGGTCTGCTGGAGCCAATCCCAGCCAACACAGGGCACAAGGCAGGAACCAATCCTGGGCAGGGTGCCAACCCACCGCAGCCGATGTGTTATACTATTTGAAATTGGAAAAAATCAAATACTCAGTTAGAGGATCTGTACAGACTTTTTTCAAAACATGGCAGGATCTAATCAGTAATATTTTAAAATAAGCTCATAAAGCACAGAGGAAGCAATTATTTCCGGATTTCTCTGTCTTATGCATCCATCTCACCAAATTTATTAATTTAGGTATGTTTACAAGCCTTAAATTTCACAGCGTTTGCCTTGCTCTCTCAGGGGTGGGGATCGATTTGTTCTTAACTAAATTTTACTTTTTGTAAAAAATTAATTGATTTGTATGGTTTGCAATAAAATTAAAAAAAAAAATCCAGGAAAGGAAAAGCAGGGCGACAATACGTGATCTTCTCGGAAGACACTTAAAAGACCCATGAGACGCAAACAATATCAAATAACACTCAGTCATGTAAAGCACGTAGCACACACAGATCCTGTGCTCTCAGCACATATAAAGCGTATAAGGACAGTTTGTTCTAGATGAAACGACAACGAAAGAAGAAGAAAGATCGGCGTGGAGAAAAGAGACCCAAAAGCGTTGGAGAGAAAAAAAGGCAGATAAGAGATTATGAAAGCAGTGGAATTTGAAAGGCTTAAACAAACAATGGCGCGATACACATGCAGAAAAAGGTGTAAAGAATATGAAAATAGTAAAATTCGAAAGTATTGTAGCGTCCCAGCCAGGTTGAAGCCTTTTTTGTTTTAAGTGACTGTTAGGTTCGATTGAGGGAGGCAGAGTAAAGCACGGAAGACTGATAGCAGTTAACCTCCTTAGCATGCGTTCAAAAGCCCCCCCCTCCCCAAAACGACAACATGAGCAACATTATACGTCCTGATAAAGAGATTTAACCACGCCCGGGGCCGGAAATAAAGGACAAGTATTGTGTTTAAAACGTCACGCAAGACAAGGCAGTGAGACATCATTTAAAACAAGTCCACGGACATCTAACCTAGCAGTTGTTGGATTGCTGTTGGTGGACACGCTTCATGTGTTCCCAGCTCTTAAAACAAGAACAAGAGAAAAGT
Organism: Polypterus senegalus; assembly: GCF_016835505.1. NCBI lineage: Eukaryota > Metazoa > Chordata > Cladistia > Polypteriformes > Polypteridae > Polypterus > Polypterus senegalus. The sequence goes on from NC_053158.1 coordinate 30,870,630, forward strand.
AAAACACGCAGCTTGCCAGCAGCAAAAAAACCTGTCGATGATCAGAATGCTTCTCCTTAGTGTGCGTTCAGCCAAACTAACCCTCGCCTCCAAACCCCCACCATTCCACCCCTTCACAACGCGAGCGATAGAGATGTGTAGTGGCAAAAGGACAGCTGCTGTACAGGCTTTGAAATGATCGGGCAGCAAGACAAGCAGAACAGGCAGCTCGCCACAAGCAGAAAGACAGCAGATGATCCGACAGCATCTCCTTAGCATGCGTTCAGCCTCACCCCCTTCACAACGCGAGTAGCGTTATACGTCCTGCGAGAAAGAGATGTAACCACACCCGGGGATGGAAATAAAAGTATTGTTTTTAGAAAAGTTTTAAAATAAAAGTGAAAATAATGCATATGTAACAATTCCCATGAAAATAACAATCTTTTTTAATTGTATATACGGTAAACAAAACCCGGGGGTGGGCGAGCGAAGTGAGCAAGGGGTAGAGCCCCCTAGTATTGTGAAAATATAGTCATCAATATCTAACTTATAATGAAGAAGACCTCTGTATGAACTTGAAATGATTTGATAAGCAGTGTTATGAAAAGGTGGTACAAGCATTGCAAAAATTATGAAAGGCTTCTAATAACATCCACAAACTAGATTAGGACCTTCACTGTGTTGCCTAGATATTAGCCTCATCACAGACGGTTTGACCCCAAATTTCACAGGCAGACTTCAACCTGCACAGCCCCAAAATGGGGAGCTTGCTTGACAAGTTAAAAAAACAAAATATAAAAAAAAATGCACAAACATAACACAAGAAGCAAAAAAGGCAGTAAGAGGTTTACTTAAAAAGGCAACCCAAGGCTAACAAGTCCAACCTGAATACCCAGAATCCAAAGACAAGGCAACAAAATCCACTTTAATGTAACCAGAAAATCAAGAGATTTACTTACAAAAATACAATCCACAATACTCATCCACAATCAATGAAGCTTTGCTGGGACCATCTCTTTTACATGAATGTAAAGGTGGAAGGTGATCTCAGCAGCAGTGATGACAGGGTGACCCTGCCTTCTGGGATCCCACCCATAAAGCACAAGAAACAAAAAAATATGTAATGCATAAATACTAAATAAAAAAAATAGCATAACAATATTATCAACATTTACATATTAACTAAAACATATGAAAAATAATAATTCAAAATCAATCATAGAACAGAAAGTTAAGATAGGTCAGGGAATAAACCCTGGCTGTTTTATAACAAGCAGGAACTAAACCACATACGGTGCCCTCCATAATGTTATTTCTACATGATGTGACTGAAATGTATGCAAAAGCCCATTAATGAAAGTCTACAATGTGTACTTTAATGTCTGAATTGTTTGATTTGTAATGGATAAACTGTGAAGCAGAGGACAAAATCAAGGAAAAATGTGTTTTTGTCCCAAACATTATGGAGGGCACTGTATGAAAAATGCTTGACAGTCTAAAATAATTTTAATACACAAGTACAGTGTTGAATGGTGCAGATAAGCCTAGCACTGTAGTCTAATTCTTTTTTTTTCTTTTTATTAATTTTATTACAATCCATACAAATCAAGTTTTTACAAAAAGAAAAATTGAGTTAAGAACAAATCGATCACCACCCCTGAGAGAGAGAGCAAGCCAAACGGCGTGAAATTTAAGACCTGTAAACATACCTAAATTAATAAATTATCTGTGCTTTATGAGCTTATTTTAAAATATTACTGATTAGATCCTGCCATGTTTTGAAAAAAGTCTGTACGGATCCTCTAACTGAGTATTTGATTTTTTCCAATTTCAAATAGTATAACACATTGGCTGCAGTGGGTTGGCCCCTTGCCCGGGATTGGTCTTGCCTTGTGCCCTGTGTTGGCTGGGATTGGCTCCAGCAGACCCCCGTGACCCTGTGTACGGATCCTCTAACTGAGTATTTGATTTTTTCCAATTTCAAATAGTATAACACATCAGTTTCCCAGTGACTTAGAAGAGGAGAGTTTGGGTTCTTCCAGTTTATCAGAATAAGTCTGCGTTCCAAAAGTGTAGTGAATGCAATCACAATTTGTTTGTCTTTCTCCATCTTAAACCCATCTGGAAAAACCCCAAACACAGTTGTTAATGGGTTAGGAGGGATTGTGAGTCCAAGGCTGTCTGAAAGGTAATTAAAAATTTTCGTCCAGAATGACGTTAATTTGGTACAGGCCCAGAACATGTGAGCCTGGAACTAGTTTATAGCGTTCGCAGGTTGGATCATGCCCTGGAAACATTTTGGAGAGTTTTAGTCGAGACAGATGTGCTCGATATATAATTTTGAGTTGTATAATTGTATGTTTTGCACATATGGAGCTCGAGTGAATTCTCTGCATTGCTACTTTCCACTCCTTTTCTGATATATTAATTAAGAGATCTTTTTCCCAGTGTCCTCTTGGATCTTTGAAAGGGAGGGATTGTAAAATGATTTTATATATTGTAGAGATGGTGTCTATGTCCTTGAGATTGAGCAATATTTTTTCCAGCATGGATATGGGTGCAAGATGAGGATAATCTGGAAGGTTCTGTTTAACAAAGTTCCTGATTTGAAGATAGTGAAAGAAATGTGTAGTTGGAATGTTAAATTTGGAATGTAATTGTTCATAGGATGCAAAGACGTTGTCTAAAGATCTCTAAGCAAGTTAATTCCAAATTTTTTCCAGATATTAAAAACTGCATGTTTGCGAAGGTTGAAAGAGGTGGTTCTCTTGCAGAGGTGCCACAGATAGAAGCTTCTCCATCTTCAAATGCTTTCTACATTGTTTTCGGATTCTAAGTGAGTGGAGCACAATTGGGTTATTAGTATATTGCCGATAACATGTGTTTATTGGAGCACAGAGCAAGGAATACAAAGAAGTACTGCAGGATTTTACTTCTATTGCGACCAAGCCTGAGTACGTTCTTCTATTTGTGTCCAGGTTCTTATCACCTGTATATTTGCTGCCCAGTAATAAAACTGAAAGTTAGGTAGAGCCATGCCGCCTTCTGCCTTTTGTCTTTGTAGGGTCGCTCTTTGGATGCGTGGATGTTTTGAATTCCAAATAAATTAGGTTATTGTTGAATCTAATTTCTTAAAGAATGATTTACTAATTGTGAAAGCTGGCCCCGGCACAGACAGACGGACATCATATTGTCACCACACACCATTTATTTACAGTATTATTTACAGTAATTGTGCTCACGTGCACCCCCAGTGCCTTCTCGCACCGATCTCCCCAAGTCCAGGCCCACAGTCTTTTGTGCCTTCCTGGCCGCCTCCCGTCCTCTCTCTCCAGTTCCGTCTGCTTCCACCCGACTTCCACCAATGACTGGAGGGAGGCGGCCTCTTAAATAATGCCCCGATGAGCCCCAGGTGCTTCCGCCATCCTTGCTACGCCCAGCGTGGCGGAAGTGTCGGCTGCCTTCCTGGCAGCTCTCCGGCGCCACACATGTCTTCCCCGGCACTTCCTGGTGTGGCGGAAGTGTCGGGTTCCCGGGATAATCAGGCACCGGGGCGCCGCCTGGCGGTGGCCACGGGTCCCTACAGGGCTGGGCTTCAAAGCCCTGTACCTGAGGCCCCGTGCCTAACCAGGGACGGACGCCCCACTCTGTCTGGAGGAGGCACTCGCCCTCCTCCGGTCCTCAAGCCCCGGCGGGCTCCTGCCCCGACCGGCAACCGCACGGGATAAACCGGCATCGGGCGCCGCCTGGCGGTGACCACGGGCCCCTACAGGAAGGGCTTCCATGCCCTCAACCCGTGGCCCCAACAGAACCAGGGACGGGCGCCTCGCGGTCTGGAGGAGGCACAAGCCCTCCTCACCGTCCTCCTGGCGTCCCGCCGGGCTCCGCCCGGCCGGGGCCACAGTGCCCCACCGCTAGCGAGGACACGTGGGTCGAGCGGCACAACCGAAAGGGCAGCACGTCCCCAGCGAGGGTCCTACTATGTCCCCAGGGTCCAACACGGCACCCTGGGACATCGTCTTCGGCACCCTCGCCGCGCAAACGTCCCCTGTGGTCTGCGCCGCTCGCCCCGCTGTTCCCCAGCGGGTCACTGTAGGCCTCCCGGCGTGGAGCACTCCGCTGAGCGCCCGCTCCAAGCGGGCAGGTCCCCGCCGGCGTCGGCCTCAGCGCTTGTCGGGCGGGCCTGTAAAATAAAGAAAAGAGGGCCAGAAGCACAGCGAGGACACTCATCCCGGCGCTCCGTCGGTCTCCGTATCGACCGTGCTCCTGCCCCCTCCGACAGCCCCAACTTGCCTGCTGAAGTCCGCGCGCCGCAGGTTCCATGCCCGTCCGCTCGTCCAGCGGCACCGCTCGCAGGCGGCTCGCCCAGCCGCCAGGGGATCTCCTCTGCTCGTACAGAGGGCGGCCCTTCTCGGACGCGCGCAGCCAGCGCCGCTCTTCCTATCGGAGGAACCGCATTCACCCTTCGGTTCCTCCTTCTTTTCTTGACGCGCTGGCGGTCTGGGTCTGAGCACAGCAAAGCTCAAATCCAGCCCGTCTGCGTCCAGGCAGAGCGACAGGAGACAGCTGCAGGCTTGAAGCGCAGGGCGCTAGGACCCAGGGCACTCAGCCGCCCCAATCCTACCAGCCCTTGCGTGTTCGAGCTCCTCGCCTCGCTAGCTGTCTGCACCGCCGCATCCGCTGTTGGGAGGTTGCCTACTCGGAGCCGGTCGTCCCGTAATCGGTCACGGCCATGTTCGGCGAACCTCCCCGCTTGCTTTACGGGAACGGCAACACTCACCACTCCCGCCGTGTTCTGTCTGCCTCCGGTTCCAGCGCCGCGCCCGTTCCTCCGTCTCCGCGGTGTCACTCCCGGCGCGACCGCCTTCTCCATCAGCTGCTCGCACTGGCGACTAGAACACGCAGCAACTCCTCAAAAGGCGGCTTGGCGGGCCGAAGGGACTCCTCCGACGCACGCCGAGCCGCTGGTGGAAAAGAGAGACAGACGTCGGTGGGCTTACCTGTCGATCGGCTCCACGCGTCGCCTGCCTCCTCTGGGCCACTCCCTCTGGCCCAATCGGGTCCTTCTCCGACACGAGACTGGCATTCCTTGGGCCCGCCTCTATCCAATCATCGGCGGGCACGCAAGACACACCGCCAATCCGTGCCTGTCAGCGGGCGGGACCTCCGCCCGCTGACCATCTTGCCTCCCCTGCTCCGAGTGCGAGGCGTGCCTCCTCGCCGCGTTGTGGCTGCGGCGATTCCTTGAGCCGCAGCGGCTCCGACTCCGCAGCCTTCTCTGCTGCTGCCGTCGCCGCGCTGCCGTCAGCCCGCGGCCCGGCGCGCTCCTGCCACGGACGCGGATCCGGTTCGTCCCTGCCTGTAGGAAACAAAGTACAACCGACCCCGGAGGGCCGATTATTGCAGGGCAGGGCACTCACCTCCCGGATCCCGTCATGCCGAGGCCCCCGCCTCGGTGTGGCCTTTTGCGTAGCGACACCGGCCTGGCTGTCCGTCCCGACAGCGCGACTTTCGGAGCCCGCTGCGCTCCGGCGATGTCGAGACTTCCTCCGCACCCGGGGAAAGCAATCCCGCTGTCCGGTGGCGGTTTCTGGGGCGAAACGCTCCGCTGGTTGTAACGGCGCGCCCGCTGCCAGTGTGTGGGTCGCTGCTGCGCGGGCCGTTCACAGAAACTTTTTGATTTAACAATACAGGTCCCCGCCTTGAACCAGGCGGAGTATCCTGCCGACTACGCCACTGTGAAAGCTGGCCCCGGCACAGACAGACGGACATCATATTGTCACCACACACCATTTATTTACAGTATTATTTACAGTAATTGTGCTCACGTGCACCCCAGTGCCTTCGCACCGATCTCCCCAAGTCCAGGCCCACAGTCTTTGTGCCTTCCTGGCCGCCTCCCCCCTCTCTCCAGTTCCGTCTGCTTCCACCCGACTTCCACCAATGACTGGAGGGAGGCGCCTCTAAATAATGCCCCGGATGAGCCCCAGGTGCTTCCGCCATCCTTGTACGCCCCAGCGTGGCGGAAGTGTCGGCTGCCTTCCTGGCAGCTCTCCGGGCGCCACACAATGTCTTCCCCCCGGCACTTCCTGGTGTGGCGGAAGTGTCGGGTTCCCGGATAATCAGGCACCGGGGCGCCGCCTGGCGGTGGCCACGGGTCCCTACAGGGCTGGGCTTCAAAGCCCTGTACCTGAGGCCCCGTGCCTAACCAGGACGGACGCCCACTCTGTCTGGAGGAGGCACTCGCCCTCCTCCGGTCCTCCAAGGCGTCCCGGCCGGGCTCCTGCCCCGACCGGCAACCGCACGGGATAAACCGGCATCGGGCGCCGCCTGGCGGTGACCACGGCCCCTACAGGGAAGGGCTTCCATGCCCTCAACCCGTGGCCCCAACAGAACCAGGACGGACGCCTCGCGGTCTGGAGGAGGCACAAGCCCTCCTCACGTCCTCCTGGGCGTCCCGGCCGGGCTCCCGCCCCGGCCGGGGGCCACATAATGTATACTGGAATGTTTTGAAATAAAAAAGGAGCTTAGGAAGAACATTCATCTTAACAGTGTTAATTCTTCCAGCTAGTGTGAGATGAATGGTTGATCATCTATGCAAGTCTTGCTTGATTTTTTTTCTATGCAGATGGCGAAATTTTGTTGATAAAGAGCTTTATGTTTACTTGTGATGTTTGCCCTGAGGTATTTAAACTGTTCTGCAATGATAAAAGGTAGGGTATCAAATCTAATATTATATGCTTGAGAATTCACAGGAAAGAGTACACTTTTATTCAGATTAATTCTGAGACCAGAGATCTTTTGAAATTCTGTGAGTGCTGTTAAGACTGCAGGCACAGAATTTTCTGGGTCTGATATATACAGTACCATGTCATCTGCATATAATGAAATTTTCTGTTCCAGTCCTTCTCTGCTAATCCCCTCTATCTGATCAGTATTTCGACAATGTATTGCCAGTGGTTCAATGGCAATTGCAAACAGCAGCCGTGACAAGGGGCATCCTTGTCTAGTACCACGTTCTAGTTTAAAGTAGTCTGAGCAAATGTTGTTGATGCAAACTGAAGTTTCTGGGTTAGTATACAGTAATTTAATCCATGCACAAATGTTCGGGCCAAACCCAAAGTTCTCCAATGTACTGTAGTAAAAAGTTATTTCCATTCAATCATGTCGAATGCTTTTTCTGCATCCAATGATAATAATATTTCTGGGGTGTTTGATATAGTTGGTGACTATATTACATTAAACAGGCGTTGAAGATTTGAAGATAAGTGTCGGCCCCTGATAAGTCCAGTTTGGTCATGTGTTATTACAGAGGGGAGCACTTTCTCCATCCTTCTAGCTATGATTTTAGAGAGTATTTTAACGTCGTTATTCAGAAGTGAAATTGGTCTGTATGATGCACAATGTAATAAGTCCTTATTTTGTTTTGGAAAAACGGTGATTAGTGCTCGGCGAAAGGTTTGAGGAAGAGATTGGTTATCTCTGGCTTCTGTAAATGTTGCTAATAGGAGAGGGTAGCCATCAGGGCCTGCTGCTTTCCCGCCTTGGAGTGACTTTATAGCATCTAGTAATTCTGATAACGCCAGAGGTTTCTCAAGTTCCTCCGCACTAAAAGTGTCTATTTGTGGTATTTGTAATGTATCCATAAATGCATTAGATTGTGTATTGTCTTCTTTAAACTCAGTAGTATATAAGGATTTATAGTAGTCTCTGAAAGTGTGCATTATATTTTTGTGTCACGATTTTATCTCCATTCGCGTTGGTGATTACTGAGATTGTGTTCCGCACTTCTTGCTTGTGAATTTGTTGAGCTAAAAGCTTATTAGCTTTCTCTCCATGTTCATAGTAATGATGTCTGGATTTCTAAATTAGTTGTTCAGTTTCTTTAGTTGTCAAGAGGTTTAATTCTGAATGTAGAGCCTGCCTTTTCCTATGTAGAGTCTCGCTTGGTAGTCTGGCATGTTCTTCATCTATTCTAGTAATTTCGCTTTTTATCTCTGCTACTTTCTTGGCTTCGATTTATTTCTGTGGGAAAGATATGAGATAATCTGTCCTCTTAAGCAGGCCTTAGAGTATTCCTGCAGAGATCTCGGAGGATGTATTTGTCTCTAGAAATAATTTGTTTTGTTTGGATATAAATTCCATACAATTCTCGTTTGCTAATAGAAGCGGGTTGAGACGCCATCTGCGGGGTGAGTGTATGGGGCTTAGTAATTTTAGCTCCAAGATCATAGGTGCATGGTCAGAAATAACAATAGCATTGTATTCGCAAGATTTAATCTTAGGCAAGAAGTTATTGTCTATAAAGAAGTAATCAATCCTTGAGTAGCAATGATGTACTGGTGAGTAGAAAGAATATGTTCTTGAATTTGGGTTTAAAAACCTCCAGGGGTCTGATAAGTTGTGATCAGTTATAAACTTTGTAATTATCTTTACGGTGTTAGATGCCATTCCCCCTGTGGAAGAAGTCCTATCTAAAAGTGGATTTAGAACACAATTAAAGTCCCCAGCCATTATAACTTTATGAGTGTTCAGATTGGGAATGGATGCAAATAAATTTTGTATAAATTCCTTATCATCAACATTAGGTGCATAAACATTTATCAAGATCATTTTACAGTTAGATAAGTCTCCCATGACCATTACATATCTCCCTTCAGGATCCAATACTACATCTGATGCTACAAATGGTACTGTTCTATGTATGAGAATTCCCACACCTCTAGTTTTCTTTGTAAAACTAGAATGGAACATTTGGCCAGTCCAGTCTTTTTGCAGCCGGAACTGATCCTTGCTTAGTAAGTGGGTCTCCTGTAAAAATACTATTTTAGCGTTTAGACCTGTTAGGTGAGAGAGTACTTTCTTTCTCTTTAATTCGTGATTCAGGCCTTTAACATTCCAGCTCACGAAGTTAACTGTCCCATCATGGAGACATTGATTCTGAGTTTTTGATGTCATTTTATAGTCTTAACTGGAAGTGAGACAGCTTGCCTTAATTTCCTATTTCCCCTAGAGTTGTTGCCATGCAGCTTATTATTACGTTGGTAGTTATAATTATAAAGATTAAGAGGATAGATTAGGTATAGATCAAGCCTGCTCTCTTTCTCTCCCCCCCTTAACCCCCACCCATCCCTTTTTGCCTCCCCAAGTGAGGCTAGAACCCACTTCACACAGTCCCAGTCCTCTGACATACCCAGAGACAGAGCACGTCCAAAGCAAAACAAGCCCCCATGCAGCGGCATTTTAGGGTTAAAAGATAGAGATATCTATTACCAATATAGTCTAAAAAAAAAATTGTGCACTTAAAATATATATAGTCTTCAGCAATCTTAGTGCATTAAGATAATACACCCAGACAATAAACCCAGGGAATAGTGTTAGAAATTTGTCCAGAATAAGCATAATAAGTCCATCCATCCATCCATTTTCCAACCCGCTGAATCCGAACACAGGGTCACGGGGGTCTGCTGGAGCCAATCCCAGCCAACACAGGACACAAGGCAGGAACCAATCCTGGGCAGGGTGCCAACCCACCGCAGGACACACACAAACACACCCACACACTAGGGCCAATTTAGAATCGCCAATCCACCTAACCTGAATGTCTTTGGACTGTGGGAGGAAACCAGAGCGCCCGGAGGAAATTCACGCAGACACGGGGAGAACATGCAAACTCCATGCAGGGAGCTCCCGGGAAACGAAACCGGATCTCCTAACTGCGAGGCAGCAGCGCTACCACTGCACCTAAATGCAATAATAGCAATAACAATAAACCAAGGGTTTGATGTTGAACAGTCTCGTTTAGGGTAGAGATAAAAATAATTAGCTAAAAAAAACAAAGAGAAAAAAGAAAAAGTAATTAGGCACAATAAAACATAAACAGATAGCGCCCTAGTAATGCTAAGTAATAGTGAGAATATATGATGATAAAAACCCGTATTTTTTAACAAATAGATCCGACAGTAGATTATTAGTCCTTGCTATATCATTAACGGCCATGACTCACTATTATGTATCAGAATAGTCCCGGGATCGGCTTTCTTAATTCCTTTTCTGCTTCTTCCTTGCTAGCAAAGACATAGAATTGACCTTGCAATTCCACTTTCAGTTTGGCCAGATACAAGAGGGTGTATTTGACGTTGGCTTGCTGTAACCGCTGTTTAATGTTGTAGAAGGCTGCGCGTTTAGTAGCTGTTGCTGGAGAGAAGTCAGGGAAGATATGAATGCGGTTATTTTCATATATAATATCTTGCTTGTTCCTGAGGAGTGCCATCACCTCTAGCTTAAATGATAATCTTTCAAAGCGAATAATAAAAGATCTGGGTCTAATGGTATTTGATCCGCTTACACGGTAAGCCGCTGCTATCTCAGATTCTGTCCTCCCCGATTATTTTAAAGAACAGTTCAGCTGCGAATTTCACAGTGTTTGGAGTTTCTCGATTCTCAGGCAGACCTTCAATTCTGACATTATACCTTCTGCTTCCATCTTCCAAAGCAGCCAGTCTTTGTTTTCCAAGTTTTTTGCATTCGGAGCTTACATTTACTGCAGTCTGATTCTGTGCTATAATTTTGTCTGACTTTTTTCATGTACCGTTTATGATTATCTGTTATAATTTGGGCTTTTATTTTCCTTGAGTTTCTCTGAAGCTGGAATACTACTCTTGATGTCATTCTGGACGTTTTAACATTCAAGTAAACCAATTCTAGAGGGTAGAATTTTGTTTATACTGTGGCTTCAGTTTATAAGTTTAATATTATTTACCATCTTTTACAAAACAATTTTTTTGGAGATGGCATCACTGTTTTGTGTCATCTGTCAATGGAAATGTCCTAGTAAGCATCTGTGCACACCAGTATAAAGATCAACTTAAAATAGTCATAAGTATCTGAGATTGGATCGGAGTTAGTGTACTACTTACTTTGAAGTTTGATTACTCTTTTTTAATAAAGCTGTCTTTTTTTACTTTGATTTTTGGTTTATGATTTGGATTTGACGTTTCCCTTTTTGACCTTTGGTTTTGACACCGTTCTTTTTTCAGATCCTCACTCTTTAATTATTTAGACGGTCTGCCCTTTTTAGTCAGTACAGTACCCATCATTTTTGTTATACTAAATATTGCAAATGTGTTTCTAAAGCTCTTTTTAGGCACTTGCTGTTAGGAACTAATTTTTTCTCACACTTGTCTCTCTACTGCATTTTAATTGCTGATGTTTTAAATGTGTATGGTTGAACATTTTACATTATAAAGCTCTTCATGATATTGCATGCTGTTACAAATGCAATAAAAAATTGGTTAACTGATTGATAAAAACTATATATCTATGGCCAGTTACAAGGTATCAGAAACTATGAACCAGTCAACAATATAGCTATGGCAATTCAAATCCAAGCATGGTTTGTACAAGCAAACTCAGAGCATATCAGTTAAAGCTGGTGAAAGAAAAATTAATGTGTTGTAGTGGTGTAAATGCAATAATGGTTAAACTTAAGATTGTAGTTAAAGTAGCAAAAATTTCAATGTGTTAGCTAATCAGTCTGAGACAAGGATCCGTTATACTTTTCAACTCCAGTGTGAATCTCTTAGCAAATGTGTTATAAACCATGTGACGATGCGGGTTCTCTTCCATGCTCTCCTCGTCTGTTCAGGAACCCGGAACCCAACACCGTCGATAATGTCACCGAGATGAGCTGACAAATAGGGACAAATCTCTCAAGGCCAGGGGATATATTCCATAAAGTGCTTTTATTTAAAACAATACTCAAATCAAAAAGTGCAGAGTCAAAGTTCAATAAATAAATCCATAAAATCAAGTGTCCAGCGAGATTAAAATCAACAATAAATCCTTTAAAACGCAAGGTTAATATATGCTGCAATTAAAACGCAGTATCTTTCTCTCAGTTTACTCTCCAGCCCACCTCTGTCTCTTTCTCCCCGGCTCTCCATTACTCGCAGCCAGCGGAGACCAACAACCACGATCTCCTTCAGTTAACCTCCGTCTTGGCCTCCATCAGGAAGTCACTGCCAGACTGCCGAGGTCAACTCTCCGCCCTCGATCCTTCGCGCACCCGCAGTCGCTCCTCAGATCCTTAGGGACGGCACCTCTCCTGCTCACCCCACTCACTGGTACATTCAGTGGGGCGAACTAGCCCCTAGAGCGCAACAGAATAACGCTCCTTCGCGGGACCCCAGCTCATGGCGTTTCCAACTTCCAGGTGACCGGATCGTCACCACCTGACTGCTGTTTTCCGACCTCTTACTGCATCCGCCTTTCTCTCTCTTCCTTCACGATTTCTCTTATCTTTCTCCACGACTTTATATCTCCCTCTCTGGTGTACCTTCGTTTATATATACACCCTCTGCCTCCGTGGGCACAGCGTCTTAATTACACACCGCAGGAAGCCAATGAGGCAAACAAGATTATGTGAATTTCCCCTTGGGATTAATAAAGTATCTATCTATCTATCTATCTATCTATCTATCTATCTATCTATCTATCTATCTAAGAACGACCACACCCACACGTGCAGGTGCGACTCGCTCCAATCACCTCATTAACTCAGCGTCGTGCAATCGCCCACGGAGAACGACACGGCTATACGGATTTTAAAAAAACCTGATTTTCGGAAGCCGCGGACCCGCTATACCACAAATCACTTTTTGTTTCCATTACATTAGTTTATTTACCTTTAATTAAATATAACTTACCGTAAATCACAAGTGCATCTAACTGTTCTTTCCCTATTTGTGCAACCAGTGTCAAGGATTCTGTCTATTTGGTTTACAAATAATTGTATTATTTTTTTTTACATCATTGCTAATCAATGATTATTTTTTATAACATACCCTGCTGAAATGAAACATTGCCCTTATTATCACAGCACAATGTTACATGTTTTTTTTTTTTTTAATCTTGCTTGGTCATTATTAACACAATTTCCAAATCATTCATCATTTAGCCCTCTCTTTTCACTTAACCTGTCCGTTCTTTTTAATTCATGACCTATGGTGAGTTTAGTTACTCCACAGCAGTAGAGGTTACACTAAATATTGCTGTTCATCCAGCTTGATGAAAAAGCAAGAAAAGGCATCACAATCTGCTTTACTGCATATCTCTAAATTCTCACATCCTTAAAGATGATTGCTTTAATATTTACAAATGCTAAGAAACAAACTTTTAAGTTGATTTCTCAAGCATGAAATTTGATGCTCATGATTTCATCTGGATTTTTTGTAAAAGGTGGAACATGAGCAGTAAAGCAATTTAAAGCTTACAGTACTTTTTGGATTTGAAATAATATGATCTCAAAACATTTAGTACAAACAATTAAAGATTTTCTGGCATCAGATTTTTCATGCAACATTAACTGCTTGCATGTGCTCTTAAACCTGAAAACAAATCGTCCGAGGGAAAGCACAAAATGTTACTTTGATCCTATTCCCAGGTTGACTAAGGTTCTGTTTATACTAATGATTTATGTAAAAGTTTATTAATCCAGATTATCTTCTTTTAATATTGTTTGCCTAATGTACTGTAGCATTGTTCAGGGTGGTTTATTAAAAATACTGTGACACAAAGGAATTCCATTGTGATATTACAATAAAATCATAGTGATCTGACACTCTTTAAGGTCCTAAATCATTTTGAAAGCAGTTTTTTTTCTTATCATTTTATAGTATCAAATCACTGATAGTCAGTTCTGTATTCTTCATATTAGCTGTTACTTTACAGCAGTGTTTTTCAACCTTTTCGTTGGAGTCGAACCCTGCGCGAATAGTTACCTTGCTCACGGAACCCTGTGCAATTATCCACCAGTATGTCCTATATCATTAGGACTTTTTCGGCTGAACCCTTGGTTAGCACTCATGGAACCCTTGGGTTCTCAGGGACCCCGGTTGAAAAACACTGCTTTACAGTTTAATAAATGTCAATTTCCTACAGTGCTTTAGGTTTAGGTAGCCCACAAATCAAGAAATTCAGTTGAATACTACCCCATTTTTTGCTCTTTAGTGTTTTCAGGGACTAAATACTATCTTTTGAGTAACATGCTGAATGAGATGTTTAAATCTGTTTGAAGAACCTTAGGTCACCTTGATATTTTCATGATGTGGGGATTCTGTTATCATTGTCCTCATTTAATAATTCTTATTAAAGTATTTATATGTGTTGCTCAAGTGTTATCTAAAGTGCCATTTTGAGCTGCTGCCAAGGATTTTATTTCAGTGCCTTGTTATGCAGAAAAAATATTTTGACCTTGGTATGGTTGAGTAGGCATGGGTGAAAGCAAGACAGTCATCCTTAGGACCATGCTATCTGCAGATCTGTGATCCTGATAGAAATAACAGTAGCAAGTGTTTGTAAGGGTGGGGCCGGGGAAGGAAAATCCATTAATAATAGTCTGAAATAAATCAGAGAGAACCTAACCCACAAAAGGTACTTATGTCTGGAATCAGCCTGAAGGTGGAGTTTACCAAAGAGTACCTGGTGGCCAGGTGACCAGTATAGCCCAGCCAGGCTCTGTCAGACAAGGTGAATGGTTCTGCCATCTGGGATCACCACCTACTAGGTGAAGAATGAGGACCATTTGTAGTGCCATTTGGGTGACAGGCAAGAGTGAAATGGATAAAGCCATATTGGACTTTGGCAGTACAAATTCACTCTTGGAAAGTAGTACTAGGGAGTTATACCGTGTTAGCCATTATGGATGTAGTGAGAAGTTAAACAAAATGACACCTTTTATTGGCTAACCAGAAAGATTACAATATGCAAGCTTTCGAGGCAACTCAGTCCCCTTCTGCAGGCAAGATAACAGAACTTTTCTGGTGGGGAAGGAGCTGGTACTTGTGGAAGTTAAGAATACTGGTTAAAAATAACCAGACTGGCTTCTATGCACAGCATTGGCTCTGGATCCAAACATCTAAATCAAGGTTAGTCTCTCTCTACTCTGGGGTTGCCTGGTAGGAAAGGCCCTGGGCGGATTGCATAGCTACTCAAAGCATTTTGGCTCTAGTAGGTGAGAAGATCTCGCCTACAACAGGACTGTTGTTTACACGTATGGACTAAACAGCTCTTATGAGTATTTTCTATTTACCCTTTTCAGAGACATTAGATTTGGTGATCAAAAGAGTGCCATCCACTAACTCTGCAGTCCTATTGTGAGACTACAACACTCATATGGTGAAGATACCTGGGATAAATTGATTAGGAGAAACAGCTTGTCTGACGTGAACACAAGTGATAAACTATTATCTTATTTCTCTGCTAGTCATGGGTTGTCCTTAAAAAAATGGGGATTGAACACCAGGATGCTAATAGGTGTGCTTAATACCAGAGTTACTTCATGCCACTGGTCGACTGTCATCTTTGTAGTCATGTCATTTCATCTGCGGCATTATACTGCGGACAGCTAGACCAAGTGAGGTGCTAAGCTGTCAGCTAATCAGCAGCTGGTATTGACCTGACTTAAACAGATGGAGTGCCTGAGAGACAAACCTGGTAAGCCCAAATGCTGTAGATAGAAAGGGTGTACTGGAAATAGCAGCAAAGTTTGGGTTACATTCAAATTTCACTTTTGGAAGTGCATCTCAGCAGATGTCATTGACACAGAGTTTGAATGGACCATGTTCAAGACCTTAGTTTGATGAACAATTAAAACATTTGTGGAGAGAAGGTTGTTTGTGCTTTTAGTGGTGGTAACCCCCTGGTAAGTTGTCAAGTTGAAGAAAAATAGCATCCACATGATGTTAAGAGGAGGATCTGCATATTTGACACAGAGGTAATAGCACTCTAACAAGGCAGCTACAACAGCAGTAGCCAACACTAAATCCCATGTACGGCTAGAATTCGCTGAGTCCATGAAAAATGACTTTAGGGTGGCTTTGAAAAGACTTTGATAAGCCATTTAATGGCACAGGTAGGATAAGCGGGGGATCACTAAGGCTGTTCTCGGAAAGTGATGGGAAATATTGTCCTCAAATAAGAATATTGTTTTGGGTTTAAGTGAGCACTTTGAAGAAGTCATAAACCCTTTCAATATGCCCTCCTCAGATGAAGTGATGCTAAAAGCATTGGATATAGCTGGATTTGTCTCTGTGGCTGAGGTCACTGTGGTGTGGATAAGATCCAACCAGAAATGGCACAATATATTGGATATGGTGGGGGTGCTTTGGCTATTATGCTTCTTTGTTGTCGCATGGAGAATGGAGACAATGCTTTGGACTGCCAGATTATAGGGTGTGTTCTAATTATTATTGATTATACTGTTCAGATTTTCTGGAAAAGTATTTTTTGGGCTACAGGAACAGAGACTACATCCAGTAGTTAAGATGAATAATTCAAATAATTTAAAATAATTTTTGCCTATGTAACCAATGTTTTCCCCCTGCAGAGATATTTGATTGGACATGGGGATTTGTCAGCCCTGTCTACATGTGCTTTGTTTGTTTAGAAAATACTAATGACAGTGTATGCCATAGTATTCTGTGGGTAGTGCTTCAAAAGTGTGAGCTTCCAGGGATGCTCCTGTGTACCATTGTGGCCCTGTATTTGCAGAATGAGAGTTACGATAACATACTTGACGTGGAGTCCATTTGTTGTGAGGTGTTCAATCAGTTCAATTCAGTTTGTTATTGTATAGAGCTCTTTAATGAGTATGGGTGCAGAGTGCTATGATAAGTTCTCAGTTAAACTGCAAATACAAACTTTAAAAATTACTAATGACAAAATGAGTATACATAAAGACACAGATTTGTCTTGACACACAGGAAAGCAATGAAGTTTGAAACTGATGAACATAAATAGAACCCATCAATAACTGGCCATTAATGAATTAGTGAACTTTGGCCAGTTAACATAAGAGAAGAGAGAAAATAACCCCAGTGAGCAGCATACACTGTAGTGTCCATGGTCAGTTATAGATCAAAGTACTGGACATTTTTGGGTTTTGTTTTCTCCATAAAGCTCTTGTGAACAATCAGGAATTAGTCCTCAGATCTTTTCTGGCTTCTACGGGTTTATAATATAAAGCATTCTGGATAGTTACATTGCATTGTGGTGTGGCAGCTATGATTTTTCCTGACTGAAAGCTGTGCTCAGTGTGGTTTAAATCAGCAATCTTCAGTAAAGCTGGGACTTCATTAATTCAGCCCATTTTTAATAATATGGCTCTGAGTAAAGCTTAGAGCATTTTGTTAAACTCATAACATCATTGACATATGCGGTTAGTTTTTCTAGTGTTTGATTCATGCTCACAAACAGATTTAATCTTAATGACTTAAAGATGCTATCTCCTATGCACTTTTTGATTTAACTGTAAATTGTAAACTCTTAATTACACTATCCACAACGTTCCTTTCTCACTATAGACACTTTACCCATTGCTTTTGTTAAATATGATTTTGCTCCTTCTGTTTGCTGTTATTCACTGCTGTTTTGTTCTGAATGTACATCATAATTAAAATGATCGAAGAAATTGTTACCTTTTATGTTTTGACTTTTTACATAATAAACTCCTTACCACGTTAGTGTCTTTAATTCAGTGCCTTCCAAAGCAGTTTTTTGTTTGTGTAAAGAATGTCCCTTCTTAAAGAATTTCTTTACTTTTCAAATGCTTTTTTGTCTTTATTCCAGCAAACCTTTTTTTACAGGAAGTGTAACCAGATTAGTTTCTCGGGTTGAATTAATACCAGTTTAAGCTAATTTTTCGTGCTTCATTATTCAGAGAAAAGAAGTATCTTGGGGCTGGATTTGTGTGTATAAGTGATGTGTGTGTGTGCACATATATTTATGTATAGCTTTTAATATGAAGACACATTTTGGGAACTGTATCCATGAATGGATGTATGCATGATCTAAACTGGGTTGTTGCCCATGGCCCTATTAGGTGCAGGGGTCCCAAGATTAATTAAAAAGTTTTGTTCTTTGTTTTTCAAAGAAATATTCGTGCCACTGGAATAGTCCTCTTTAACCCCTTTGCCATTATCCCTAAGAGAACTTGTCTATTGCTAGTCACATGCACATTGTCAACCCTGAGTTTGTGCATGTCCAGTGAACTGCAGCTAGTGATGGAGAGTGGCTGTTGGACAGATTTTGTAGTAGCAAGAAAGCTGCATATAGGTTGTCAAAACAGTACATGAAGAATAAAAGTACATTTGGCATTTTGCATGAATGGTAAGCTCTCCTCTTCTGGTTTTGACAGCTTTCAAAGTTATCATTCAGTGATCTCTGTTTTTTTTATTATTTACAATTATTTTTGTTTGTTTTTGTTTTACCTCAATAGCTGAAAATACCCAACAATGTGCCAGAATGAAGTTTTTAAATATTTTCCACTCTCTCACTCTCAAAATAAATAGTTGAACAGAATCTGTGTATTTAATATCTAACATGGCATACTGTGCTCTAATGGCTATAAAGTATAATTCTAAGCTTGAGTGCTTTGCCCGTCCCCCTCTCTATCCCTCAATAATCTTAGATGCTGTTTCTGTGTTTTTTGCAGTTATCCATACACCTATTGTGTACTCTTGCAATACTTACTCTTTTTGTTTAGTGCCTTTTCGAAGTTTAGGCAACTCCTAAATTTTGATATTATGTAGTAGTATTTTCTTGGTTCGTTCAGAACACCAATTTAGGGCCCAAAATGTTTACACAGGGGCACCACCCTCCTAAGTCCACCCTTGTGTGTATCTTCTAAGACCGAAGAAAGCAGTATTTTGGGAAAATCATTACCTTTTCTTTGAAAATAATTTGAAGTTACACTGCCTGGCCAAAACAAAAGTCGCCACCAAAAAAAAAAAGGTCACACACTCTAATATTTCGTTGGACCACCTTTAGCTTTGATTACGGCACGCATTCGCTGTGGCATTGTTTCAGTAAGCTTCTGCAATGTCACAAGATTTAGTTCCATCTAGTGTTGCATTAATTTTTCACCAAGATCTTGCATTGATGATGGTAGAGTCTTACCGC
This sequence comes from Polypterus senegalus, assembly GCF_016835505.1. Classification (NCBI taxonomy): domain Eukaryota; kingdom Metazoa; phylum Chordata; class Cladistia; order Polypteriformes; family Polypteridae; genus Polypterus; species Polypterus senegalus. The sequence goes on from NC_053158.1 coordinate 30,889,569, forward strand.
TGCGCAAAGCCTTCTGCAGCACATCCCAAAGATTCTCAATGGGGTTAAGGTCTGGACTCTGTGGTGGACAATCCATGTGTGAAAATGATGTCTCATGCTCCCTGAACCACTCTTTCACAATTTGAGCCCAATGAATCCTGGCATTGTCATCTTGGAATATGCCCGTGCCATCAGGGAAGAAAAAGTCCATTGATGGAATAACCTGGTCATTCAGTATATTCAGGTAGTCGCCGGACCTCATTTTTGGAGCACATACTGTTGCTGAACCTAGACCTGACCAACTGCAGCAACCCCAAATCATAGCACTGTCCCCACAGGCTTGTACAGTAGGCACTAGGCATGATGGGTGCATCACTTCATCTGCCTCTCTTTTTACCCTGATGCGCCCATCACTCTGGAACAGGGTAAATCTGAACTCATCAAACCATATGACCTTCCATTGCTCCAGAGTCCAATCTTTATGCTCCCTAGCAAATTGAAGCCTTTTTTTCCGGTTTGCTTGTTTGTTTGTTGTTTTCTTACGGTTACACAGCTGTTCAGTCCCAATCCCTTGAGTTCCCTTCGCATTGTGCATGTGGAAATGCTATTACTTTCACTATTAAACATAGACCTGAATTCTACTGTTGTTTTTCTTCGATTTGATTTCACCAAACGTTTAAGTGATCGCGAATCACGATCATTCAGGATTTTTTTCCGGCCACATTTCTTCCTCAAAGACGATGGGTCCCGACTATCCTTCCAGTTTTTAATAATGCGTTGGACAGTTCTTAACCCAATTTTAGTAGTTTCTGCAGTCTCCTTAGATGTTTTCTCTGCTTGATGCATGCCAGTGATTTGACCCTTCTCAAACAGACTAACATCTTTTCCACGACCACGAGATGTGTCTTTCGACATGATTGTTTAAGAAATGAGAAGCAACTCATTGCACCAGTTGGGGTTAAATAACTTGTTGCCAGCTGAAAGATAATCGCCCATGCAGTAATTATCCAATAGGAGGCTTGTACCTGTTTGCTTAGTTAAATCCAGGTGGCAACTTTTTTTTGGCCAGGCAGTGTAGAATTAAAGTTAGTATCAATGCTTTATCCCCCAAGTGTAACCGTATAAAAGTTGCGTATATTTTTTGTAAATCTTCCTATATTTAATATTACAAACTCAAGTGTTAAAAACAAATGTATTCTGTATTCTTTAACATTTACCAGGCTGTATTATAAATCAATAGATACAGAATTTTAACCCATTTTCTTATTGGTGGTGTACCACACAGTTCTGTAGTCTTTAAGTGCATTAATGGTATTTTTACACTAAAGCCATTTCTTTTTAGCAGGTGTTTCAATTAAGAGAAATAGACCAGATTTTGTTAGTTTTTTTAACATTATATGTTGTTGCACAGGTGAAAGTCAACAATGAAGTTGCTACTGGCACCGGCCCAAATAAGAAAATTGCAAAACGCAATGCAGCAGAAGCAATGTTACTGCAGCTTGGTTACAAAGCATCTACTCCAATACAGACTCAAACTGAGACGGTAAGTGAAAGCACAATAAACAATGTCTCTTTTGACTGTCATTACAGCTACAGATCTTTTCGATTTAACAGGCACAAGAAGAGTTAGAGTTTGTGTCAGTGTTTCAGTTTAATCCTGAAATCATTGGAACCAATTCTTCCTCACTTTCTCTTAAAGGTACTGATATCTGTACATATTGATCAGATGTCTGATTACCATTATTCCCAGCAAGTCCCAATCAATAGAATGCTGGAAACCAATCCTGCCACAAGTAACATTTGGCTTATGCTTCTTTTAAAGAGAATAATAGGTTGTTAATTTCCTTTAAAAATGCAGGTGCCTTTTTGTCTAAGGCAAGTGCACACTGAATATAGCACCTTACAAATGATTTCCTGAATTAATTATCTGGCAATACTTAACTGCTCACTTCTGATTACCAGATATAATGTTTTGGTGGCAGTAATCTCATATGTTAGTTTAACATATCACCATTTTATTCAGGATTTTATTGGCTTATTGTCAATTAATCTTTCCACATCTACTTATTTTAGTATGTTGTTGCAGGAAGGCCAGGCCTGGTAGTCTTGGTGGTGGAGTGGAACTATTTCAGGGTTTCAACAGTGTCTCTGAATATACTCACAGCTTGTATAAGCTCAACTAAATTAGATATACCAATTATTCTAACTTGCTTATTAACCTAACCCAGACTGTGCCTGGTCTGAGATTTGAACCCAGGAATGTAGAACTACTATGAGCTACAGCTCTAACCAATACTCCATTGAGCCAGCTGAATAGGCTTATATATTTAACATTTCTTAAATTGAAGTCAATCCAAGGCATATATATTTTTTCCATATATTTGTTTTATTCTTTGCCAGAAATCTGTAAAAACCCAACAATATTAAAACCTCAGAATTAGGTTACATAAATGTTAACTGCCCTGAAGAAAATAAACCAGGTTCTGCATCAGGTATTCTCACACATTTTCCATAATAACATGTCTGAGACATTTATTGGCTATTGAATTTTTAAAGACAACATTATAGAATATGTTTGATTTTTTTCTTGTAATATAAAATAAACCATTTTAGGGAAAGTCATGCACTTACATTAATTTGTGAAACCTTCCAGCACCTAACATATCCTTTGAGCTAGCCAGTCCACACAATGGGTTTAGTTGATGGAACAAAGGTTTATGAAGTCACTATACTGTTTGAAATATTTGATCCACTTCAAACAAAGCAATGCTGTCTTGTTGCTTTATTTTGATGTTTCTCATAGACTAATGCTAAGGGTATAATATAATGGAAAAAATCTCTCCATTGCCAAACAGTTTCTTCTGATTTGGAATCACATATGAAAAAAAAACTCTCTTTGGCCAAGAGGTCAGTCCAGTGGGGAACAAAATGCCATTGGTGCCATACTAAATGAAAATGTAGCTGAGATTTATACTTGTGTAATTCTCTGCAGGGTGGTATTGCTGCACATCAGTTACTTCTGCTGCCTCACACACCTGGTTATTGCCTTCGGAGTTTGCTTTTTCTTCCTGTGCCTCCAGACACTCCCGTTTTGTTCACACATTTCCAAAGACATGTAGGTTACGTTAATTGGCAACTGTATATTAGCCTCAGTGTGGTGTGTTTATGTGGGTAGGCTCAAACATTCTTTGAACAAGACCTAAATTTAGCAGATATAATATACAGTAGTATGTATATATTAATGAACTAGCAAAACACCCGCACTGCACAGCGGAGAAGTAGTGTGTTAAAGAAGTTATGAAAAAGAAAAGGAAACATTTTAAAAATAACATAACATGATTGTCAATGTAATTGTTTTGTCACTGTTATGAGTGTTGCTGTCATCAAGGATTTGATTATCATTATTTCTTTCAATCAGGTCCGTATTTGGAAGACGTGTTGTGTTCAAGTTACATTCCGTGTTTGTCAACCGTTGTAAAGATAACAGGTTTCATTCATCGAAGTGTTCACTACCCAAATCGCTACTCGTGAATCTAAGATGTTTAACAGACATTCCCGGTATTAACTTGTGGATTTGCCTGCGAATATTTAGCGGCAGCGTCTCTATGAACTTGTGGAATTGCCTGTGAGTATTTAGCGGCAGAGTCTCTATTAAGTTGTGGATTTGCTTGCGAGTATTTAGCGACAGCGTGTCTATTAACTTGTGGATTTTTCTGCGAGTATTTGGTGGCAGCGTCACAAAGTTGTTTCCGTCTAGCTGCATCAGAAAATGTACCACAACGTCTGACACGCCTCCTTTTTACTGTTTTCTCACAACTTGGATTGCTGCTGTCATATTCGGTTTGAGTTTTATGGTTTGTTTCAATTACGTTAGTATTTGCAGGACTTGTGTTGAAGTGACATTCGACATCTGTCAAGCGTTGTAAGCATACAACCGGCTTCATCGATAACTTCGCATCCAGCTTTTGAGAGTTGAAATATTCATAAACATCAAAGTGTCCACTACTTAAATTGTCACCTGTGAATCTAAGATGTTTAAGAGGCATTGGCAGTTCTCCAAAGGTGTAAAATATTTGGCCATTTCGGTACACTTGAAAGCGACAACCAAATAATTCAGCGACAGCCATCAACTCACATGCAGAAGCATAGGTGAAGGGCTTAAGCATTTCACTCTTATAGTGCTCCTTTGTAGTATAATTATCTCCTGTACCGTCATCAGTCCACACCTTGAGCCTGTCCTAGTCATTCAATACATAAGACACAATGTTCCTCCGGATATCAAGAGTGAGCCTGTAGTATGGCCGTGCAATATGTAACACAGAAAATGGAAAAGGCAGGCAGTATCTCCGGGCATGAAAACCACTCGGTAAGTGACAGTTCTTTGATCGATGGTGATCACCTCGATAGATATGTTAATGGGGGTACGGTTCGAACGGTAAAAGATATGGGTACCTGAACAATGTAAACAATGTAAATTAAAATACCTACACAGTAACTATAGGTGTAATAAACGAACAATAAAACAGCGGAGTAGCCGTGTTTAAAAAAAGGCTGCAGTTATCAGTACAATAAAACAGCGGAGAAGCCGTGGATTAAATAAAAAGGCTGCAGTTATCAGCAGGGAGACATGAATACCATGGCGAAGCAAGGAAAGGAATGAAGAGACCGGAGTGACGGATGGCCTTATATGGGCAGGCAGTCAATTACGTGGGAAGCGTGGAGATGGGGGACACAACTCCACCTCACACGGCGACCGAGCTGCAGGCTATGGACATATATATGTACGTAAGTAGGATTCAGTTATGACCGTTAACGCGTAGAATTTTGAAATAAGACCTGCTTAACTTTTGTAAGTAACCTGTAAGGAATGAGCCAAATTTCAGCCTTCTACCTACACGGGAAGTTGGAGAATTAATGATGAGTGAGTCAGTGAGGGCTTTGCCTTTTATTAGTATAGATTACCAGAAGAAAGCCTTGTTCTGTTTGAAGAAAGTGTTGGGATCTCATTGAAGAACATTTTGTTTTTTTACTCTTTGGAATTATTATTAATTATAGAGGTTACTGTCAGAATTTCACAGACATTTTTAGTTTGCTATCTTTCATTTTGGAAGTACAAGTAAAATTCCGTTACAACGAATATCTTTACAACGAACTTTTCATTACAACGAAGTATTATGGTCCCGACAGTTTCCCCATATGACACAAGCCTATAGAAATCTTGTTACTACGAAATACATTCAGCAGATACTTTCATTACAATGAAGAGCCCAAAAGACCTCGAAATACCTGAATGAATCATCCACAGAGCAGTTAGTTCTGTGATCGCAGCTCAGTTGTACACTACGATCCCCAAACAGAAACATTGTAATTTTTTTTCTTTCTTCGAACTTTCCTCATACTGTTTTTTTTTTTTTTTTGCTGCATTTGTTTTTGGTGGTTTTCAGTGATACTTTTGCTTATTGATCGTCAAGATTTGAAAAACATCCATTGGAATTTAACTCATTGTCATCCTCCTATAGAAATGACAGACAAAAAATGATAACAGCTCATATTAGAAAAAAAAAACTTTTTAATTTTTGCGGCTCTTGATTCCACCAAAAAATGTTGCTATCGACAATGTCAACTTTCTTGAAAGACCGAGCAAAAAAAAGAAGAAAAATCTTGGGTTTCAAACATATGCAACCTGCTTCATTTGAAGACATCGAAAAAGCAGTTTTTATGTGGTTCAGTGAGCTTGTTCAAAAGCATTCCTATTAATGTGCCACTCATTCAAGGAAATGTAAGGTTTCTAAACTCTCTTGGGACCTCCCCCAACTGCACAACACTCTAAACAACAACAACATTTATGTATATAGCACATTTTCATAAAAACAGTAGCTCAAAGTGCTTTACATTATAAAGAATAGAAAAATAAAAGACACAATAAGAAAACAAAATAAGTCAACATTAATTAACATAGAATAAGAGTAAGGTCCAATGGCCAGAGGGGACAGAAAAACAAAAACAAAACTTTAGACGGCTGGAGAAAAAATAAAATCTGTAGGGATTCCAGACCATTAGACGCCCAGTCCCTCTGGGCATTCTACCTAACATAAATGAAACAGTCCTCTTTGGATTTAGGGTTCTCACGGACGGACTTGATGATGATGGTCACGTAGACTTCTGCCTTTTAATCCATCCATCATTGTTGGAGCATCATGAAACTTTGAGTAGGTGGAGGTGGCGCAGGCCACCACCATAAAGAAACCGGAAAAAAAACAGAAGAGAGATTAGGGGTCAGTACGGATTTTAGAGCCACCATGATGAATTGAACATACAGAGTATCAGGATTAAGTTAAATTAAGTTAAATGAAGTTATAAAAGGCCATGTTAAAGTAATGTGTTTTCAGCAGTGTTTTAAAGTGCTCTACTGTATCAGCCTGGTGAATTCCTATTGGCAGGCTATTCCAGATTTTAGGTGCATAGCAGCAGAAGGCCGCCTCACCACTTCTTTTAAGTTTTGTTCTTGGAATTCTAAGGAGACACTCATTTGAGGATCTGAGGTTACGATTTGGAATATAAGGTGTCAGACATTCCGATATATAAGATGGGCGAGATTATTTAAGGCTTTATAAACCATAAGCAGAATTTTAAAGTCAATCCTGAATGACACAGGTAACCAGTGTAGTGACATTAAAACTGGAGAAATGTGTTCAGATTTTATTTTCCTAGTTAGGATTCTAGCAGCTGCATTCTGCACTAGTTGCAAGCGATTTATGTCTTTTTGGGTAGTCCTGAGAGGAGTGCGTTACAGTAATCTAGTCGACTGAAAACAAGCGCGTGAACTAATTTCTCAGCATCTTTCAGATATAAGAGGTCTAACTTTGCTATGTTTCTTAAGTGAAAAATGCTGTCCTAGTGATCTGATTAATATGCGATTTAAAATTCAGATTACAGTCAACAATTACCCCTAAGCTTTTTACCTCCGTCTTGACTTTTAATCCTAATGTATCCAGTTTATTTCTAATAGCCTCATTGTATCCATTATTGCCAATCACTAAGATTTCAGTTTTCTCTTTATTTAACTTGAGAAAGTTACTATTCATCCATTCTGAGATACAAGTCAGACATTGTGTTAGTGAATCAAGAGAATCGGGTCATCAGGTGCTATTGATAAGTACAGCTGTGTGTCATCAGCATAGCTGTGGTAGCTCACGTTGTGCCCTGAGATAATCTGACCTAACGGAAGCATGTAGATTGAGAATAACAGCGGACCCAGGATAGAGCCTTGTGGAACACCATATGGATATCATGTGTCTTTGAGTTGTAATTCCACAACTAACAAAAATTTTCTCCCTGTCAGGTAGGATTCAAACCAATTTAAGACACTGCCAGAGAGGCCCACCCATTGACTAAGGCGATTTCTAAGAATATTGTGATCAATGGTGTCAAATGCAGCACTCAGATCTAAGAGGATGAGAACAGATAAATGGCCTCTGTCTGCATTCACCGCAAATCATTTACTACTTTAACGAGTGCAGTTTCTGTGCTGTGATTTGTTCTAAAACCGACTGAAATTTATCAAGAATAGCATGTTTATTTAGGTGGTCATTTAACTGCATAATGACTGCCTTCTCTAGAACTTTACTTAAGAAAGGCAGGTTAGAGATGGGTCTAAAATTTTCAAGAGCGAGGGTCAAGATTATGTTTCTTAAGAGGGGTTTAACTACAGCAGTCTTAAGACAGTCTGGGAAGACCCCGTATCTAATGACAATTTACTATGTCAAGAACATTATCAATTAGCACGCCTGATACTTCTTTGAAAAACCTTGTTGGTATTGGGTCAAGGACGAGGTGGAGGGTTTTAATTGAGATATTATTTTTGTAAATCAGGTAAATCTATCCTAGTGAAAGAGTTTAATTTGTTTATAACAGGATGTTGAGGTTTAGGAGGATCCTTAGTGTTGGGGGATATACTATGTTATTTCTAATATCATTAATTTTTTGATTGAAAAATACAGCGATAGCCTCACAGGTTTTACTGGAAGTACTTAGGAGGCATTCCTTTGAGTTACCTGGGTTTAGTAGGCGATCAATTGTAGAAAATAAGACTCTGGGATTACTAGCATTGTTATTTATAATCTTAGAGAAATAGCAGCCTCTCAAGACGGACAGTGTTATTGTATTCTGTTATTTTAACTTTTAATATTTCATAGTGGATAGTAAGTTTAGTCTTCCTCCATTTACGCTCAGCTCTTGGCATGTTCTCTTTAAATCAGACACTCTTTGGGTCTTCCATGGTATAACAATGCTAGAAGATTTTTTCACTGTCTTTTCAGGTGCAACTATGTCAACAGCAGCTCTCACTTTAGTATTAAATCTTTCCACCTTACTATTTACATTATCCTCGCTATTATAGTTGGCACTATAAACGGACTGATTGCTTAGAATGTTTGTAAGTTTTAAAGCTGCTGCTGAGTCAAAGAAGCGTTTTTTAACAATATGCTTCTCATGAGTGTTTTTATCATTATTTCTATATTAAAAAGTAGAAGAAAATGGTCTGATAGACCAATATCAATGATCTGTTTTATATCAACTTTCAGTCCTTTAGTAATCACTAAGTCTAATGTATGACCTGCTTTATGTGTAGGCTGATTTATGAGCTGTCTCAAATCAAAAGAATCCAGGAGGTTCATAAATTCTTTTACTTTTAGATCACACTGATTATCTATATGAAAATTAAAGTCGCCAACTATTAGGAGTGTGTCATAGTTAGTAATTAAAATTGACATTAAGTCAGAGAATTCCTCAAAAAGACGCGTTGAATTTTGGAGGTCTATACACGGATAATACTACAACTTGAGAATCTCCATGAACAACAACGGCGAGATACTCAAAGGACTTGAACTTACCAAAACTGACATCTTTACATTTTAACCGGCTCGAGTAAATGTTTGCCAAGCCGCCCCCCCTTTTTCCCTGGCGGTCTGCACGAGTAAAACTGTAATCCGGAGGCGCAGATTCAATTAAAACACCCGCGCCGTCTGAGTTAAGCCATGTTTCACTTAGTGCAATAAAATCTATTTTTTTATCACTAATAAGATTGTTGATAAAAAACGAAGAGCATCCCGAGGTGCGATCACAGTGTCTGTGGAAGACTGTTTATATGTTGCCGGAGCAACAGCAGGCTCACAGCTCTGCTGCGGCTTGGCACCGAAGCAAACATAAGATCACGCTGGGTGATGCAAGGAACATTGTAAATGCAGGGAACAGGATTACTTGGCTACAACCCTCCCTGACTGCTGTGTCGGTGTATAGGAGAGTGGCAGATTATGCTACAATAAATGACCATGCTGTTTCTGTTTCAAGCTAAATAAAGCTGATTTTGCTAAAGTACTGAGACTCAGCCTTGTGTTTTGGGGTGCAAGACAGGGACTTAAAGTGTGACCACGATCTTTTATGATTTGCTTTTGTGGCGCTTCACTGCAGTGCTGTGAGCCTGCTTTTGCCCTGCCCGGGCAACGGGCAGTCAATCTTCCACAGACGCGGCAATCGTGCTTCAGGACGCACTTCAGCGTGCCGTTCCCATTGGGTGAGGGGTGGGGAAACCTCACAATATGAAGAAGAAGAAAAGGATGATTTGGCTTCTGATTGATAACTGTGCTGCTCACAACATGCTTCTACATTTAGATAATGTTCGCGTTCAATTCCTCCCACCCAATTGCTTGGCAGTGCTTCAGCCATTGCATTTGGGCATCATTTTCACCCTGAAAGTGTAATATCACAAGGAAATTCTGAGAAAAATTCTCGTCAGCATAACTTGTAGACAGGAGGAGATGAAAATTAACACGAAAGAAGCTATTGAAATGATTGCAAACACCTGGATGCAAGTTAAAGAAAGCACTATAGTGACAAATACATAATTTCATTACTACAAAATTTTCATTAAAATGAAATATTTTTTAGGTCCCTGGCAGTTCATTGTAACAGAATTTTACCTGTATTACTATTTACAGTAATTTTTGAATTGTTGTTTTATGATGTTAGGATTGCATTTAAGAACGTTCAGATTTACTTTCTGTAATTTTTGGAATTACTGTGGATATTTTCCTGGTTGTACATTTTTATAATTATTTGTTTGAGATTATGACTAAGCTTTTAGTTTTGATAAATGGTTAAATAGACTAGTGTGCATCACACTTTTGCCTAGATAAAGACTTTACTTTTGTAAAGGCTCCAAAGTAATGTCATTTCTTTGTTTGCCACATTAATATAAAAGTTCTTTCTTAAAAGAAATTTCATAAGAGGAAGCAGCAGGTTTCCTTGTTGAATAGTGATTGGAGATTTAATTTTCATTTTGGTTCTTTAGGTTTATCAGGAATATATAGCATTTCTGCATGGGGTTAAGTACTTTGGTGAATTTTTGTTTTATTTGGTTACTGTTTGTTCAGAGTGGCATAGATAAGTGGAGCACTTCAATAAATAAAATATTTTGTATTACTTAATTGTGGAGTAAATCCAAGTTTAGATAAAATAATTTTGTTAAAGGTTGCCTATTTGAAAGACTAGAATTGAGTTATGAGGTATACATGAATTTCTGGAAAAGAGTAAAACAATATTGTTTATTGTCATGTCACAGCTTGGGGCTATTATACTAGTTTCACTATAATTATAGTTTTAGACTCATCAGTAATATTTTTGTAACCTTCCTTATCCATTGTTTACAAAGAATCATAGCCAGAATTACTTAACTTATTTAAACAAAGAGTCTTTTAATTTTGCTGAGATGGTGAATTTGATGAAAAAGCCAGTCTTATAATTAACAAGACCTTGTAAGTTTCATTTGTTTGCCTCTTTATGAAGTGCCAGCTCAGTAAAACCTGATAAGCTTGTTGGTCAAGTACCAATAGAAACAAATGAAATAAAAGAATAAACATGACATGGTAGGGAGGGAGGCAAGTGAAAGAAACCGTTTATTAAGTAAAGATGTTCCATAATGCTTCTTCTCACATCGTTTCCATATAGTGTTTCAGGATTCTCATCATACCCTTAAAACATGTTTAGAACTGTTGTTTTGCCCAGTTCCATAGAGTTAATTTGTAAAACTAATTTGCAACCTGTGTTACCTTTAACTTTATTCAAGTACAATATACATATACATATATATATATATATATATATATATATATATATATATATATATATATATAATATTATATTATGTGAGATTTACTTTAAGCTCACCAGTTACATAGTAATTTATTTATTAGAGGAAGAGTGGAGGTATGTACTTTGTAATAAACCACAAGGGTGATGATTCACATATACTGTAACTGAGGTGGATACTTCTTCTTCAAATGACGATATCACTCATGCGGCACTGTAGGAGTTGTAGGGGCAGTAGTACTCTATCCACCAGATGTTGGAAGGTGGCTGCTGCTCCATGCAAACCAAGTGAAAGGATATGATACTGCCATTAAAGGAATTTACCTTTCTTCATGTCAAAAGTTGTCAAATATTGCGTCTTTCCAAGTTACTCAAGGAGTTTGTCTACTTGCAGCATGTGATGTTTATTGAGGCTGTCTGAAATTATTGCAGAAACTCCAACTGCTGTCTGACTTTAGGACCAAAATGATGGGGCTGGATCAGGGACTGAAACTGTCCTCACTAACAGCAAGTCCTAGCATTCATTTGATCTGAAATTCTGCCTCAGTGTGTTTTGGTGCTGGGAGTTGATACAGACGTCCTCTGATGATCACACCTGAGTCCTGTTGTTGTTTGGGCATCAGAACAGAAATTAAGCTGTTTTAAAGTGAAAGAAAATGGTTGATTATAGTAGGGATTCGGATCCTGTTTCTTCCACAGTTTCAAAAAATATTTGTGCTGGACGGCAATTTGGTTGTTTCACCAGATAATCAACCAGTCCCTACCTCTCCTTAATTTTGTAAAGCCCTTGCCAAAGGGCTAATTATTTAGAGTGGGAAGTGGGAACCATAAATTGATCCCCAGGATGGAGGGTCATACCATGACTATGTATACGGGCCTGTGCTGCTTGCACTTGTTCCATGTTTGTTTTTGGTATAGGTCTAATTTTGTCAAATCAGTTGTGTAACTGAACAATAAACTCAACAATGTCACTTTCGCACCCTTCTTTTAGAATATCCAATAATCCCCAGGGCTATCATCCGTGTAGTAACTCAAACGTTGAGAAAACCATGGAGGCTTGTGGGACTTCTCGGTACGCAGATAAAACCATCCTCGCTGACCATCTCGCATAGCACTTGTTTGAGCATTTGATTAAACTGCTCCACTAAACTAAGTGCTTAGTCTTGAGTAACTTGGCATCGTTCCCTGAATGTCTCCCAGGTAAAAGGTGTTCCCTGATCCATAAAGTCTTCTTTAGAGATGCCAACTAACGCAGAGATCCTTACAAGTTCCCATGCAATGTTTTTGGAATTGACTTGTCTCAAGGGAATGGCCTCAGGATATCATGTAGCATAATCCACAAGGACCAGAATGTCGAGGGGGTTTGAGAGGCCCTACTAAGTCTACCACATTGCACTGAAAAGGTATGTTAATGAATGGTATGGGAATAAGAGGAGAGCGGCCCTTCATAGGAATCTGCCACAGTTGACATTCCGGAAAAAAATTGCAATAGTGGTGAACCTCCTTGTTAATTTGCAGCCAATAGAATTGAATCTAAACTTCTTCTACTGTCTTGTCAAACATAACATGGGCACCTAAGAGATCAACGTGTGCATAGATCACAAACATGCCACCAGAAGGCTGCTGGGACTAGCAAAAATGACTGCATCACTCCCATATGTTCCACTACTCGATATAGTAAATCATTCTTAATAACGGGAGTTAAATTAATAAAGTGGGGTCCCAGTGACATGGAGTGAGCAGTACTCTGTCCATCAGTAAGGATGAATGCATTTCCCAACAGGGATTAATAAATTGTACCAAATACCAAAAAAAAAATTTTTGAAAAACTTTAAGAAATCGTCATACCATTCTTCTCTATTAAAAGAAGCCGTTGTTTGCCTAAATTGAAATTGTAAATGTGAGAGCAGATCAAGAGTGACTTCTTTGGGCAGAGTTTTAGTCCATGACAGCCCTCCTGCCACTTCTGTAGAAGCATCAGTACGAGTTGGTGGTACATTGCTCATGTCATATTGAGTGGCAATGTGATCACACTTTCGAGCCAGCCTAGAAAACAGCATGGAAAAACTTGAGACAGATTCACCATCTATAGCTAGGCCCATTGAATCACCCAGTGTGTTTTGTGCTGTTCTGCTACTGCTTTGTGACAAGTCCTGCCCAAGTATGACACATTAGGGTAGGCTATGCATTATAGCCACCCTTATGGTTCCTAGTGTTTCCTAGAAAAGTGATCACAGAAAGATGGAAAGAGGTTTGGCAAGTATACAATACTCCTCGCACCCAGCTACAATTCATTGGCTGGTAGCTGGGGATAATGTGACCAACCTTCCCGCATTTGAAACAGCTTAGGGGAGGGGGGGACTTCTACTTTCTATGGGTTGTTGGTTCATAGTGTTTCATTTTTGTGATCTGAGAACACATATCTATATATTTTGTTAAGAATTTGTCTGTATGCAGGACAGTCCTTATGGCTCAATAAGAATTCACTCAAGATGTAATGCTTGTCTATGTGATATCAGTCGACCAATTAGTATGTGTTTCTATTGACTTTTATGAAAATCTTAGAACAAAAGTCCATTTGGAAACAAGCAGAACATGTATTTTCACACAATAAACAGAAACTGAAAACCTGACCAGAATCTACTTTATATTTGCACTAGCAAAATACCCGTGCTTCGCAGTGGAGAAGTAGTGTGTTAAAGAAGTTATGGAAAAAAAAGGTAACATTTTAAAAATAACGTAACGTGATTATCAAAGTAATTGTCGTAGGCTTATTTTAGTATTGAGAATGATGAGTATGATTGTAAATGTTGTGTATGAGAAATACACATTTTTAGGATGTAAGGATCTCTTTGTAAACAATGCTTGCAGTTCTGCCCTCAGGCTGTAAAATGTCTGCTGAGGTTACTCTTGAGCATGTAACGTATAGTTGGCCATGTGAGAAGCAATCTTGTGTCAAGTCAATGCCGACCTTTTTTAGAGTCTGGCCCTGTGACTCATTTATTATCATAGCGAAGCAGACCCTTACTGGAAATTGGAGGCATTTGAACTGGAATGGGAGGTCAGAGGGTATGAGAGGGATGCGAGGAATGAATACAGTCTTCTCTGAGCCTGTTTCAGTGAAGACAGTTGCCTCAATGAGGTTCTTGTACAGAGATTTGATCTAAAGCCTGGTGCCATTACAAAGCTTTGGTGGTTGTAAGTTTCGTAGTAAAGTGGTGGAGTAAACGAAAAGGCAGGAGTCACCAGCAGGCAGACGTGAAGCAAGGCGAACAATAACTGGCTTGAAGCGGTGGAGTAAAGAAGCTGAGGACAGTAAGGAAGTGAGTGAGGAGCCACATAAGCACGGGATGTCGTTAATGTATATAGGTAGGGAGCCAACCACGTGGTAGGTGTGTGGACAGCGACCGTGTGGAAAAAGGAAGGGGGACCGGGGGTGGCCCTTGTGTGTGAAATAAATCCTCTTTTAATGGAAATGAGGAATGAAACCACCAAAAGGAGAGCTCAGTTCCTAAACTTCCTTATGGCGTAATGGTGAGAACTTTCAAAAAGAAGATGTTATTTTCAAAAGTTCATTACGGGGCACAACACGAAATGAAACATACTTAATGTTTGTAAGTACAGTGTAAAGGATGAGCATGGGAAAATTGGAAGTAGCAGAAATAGTAAGGAGGGGTTTCCCTATCTATATATACAGTTTAGGGGGTAGACCTGTTTCCCCCCTTTGGATGTTGTAATAGGACATGAAACATACCTAACTTTAATAAGTACACTGCAAGGAATGAGCATGCAAAATTTCAGCTTCCCACATATATGGAAAGTGGGAGAATTAGTGATGAGTCAGTGAGGGCTTTGCCATTTATATGTGTAGATAGCAAAATACTTGCGCTTCGCAGTTGAGAAGTAGTGTGTTAAAGAAGTTATGAAAAAGAAAAGGAAACATTTTAAAAATAACATAACCAGCAGTAAAGCAAGGAAGACTCTGTAATAAGGACGGTTGGATGCACGTAGAAGTGGTGCCTGCTAACTTAAAAGGGATATTCGGAGCTGACGGCTTCTGTTGTGGAGCGGGCGTCGGCCATGGATGGACGCTAACGCCGAGTCACCCGGGTGAGACGGACTTCATTCTTCAATAAAGGAACTGTCGCCGAGCCGGTGAGACCGCTTCTTTACATGTAAATTAAGTAAACGTGTCCATGGCGCACATCAGGATTGGTCGCTGGATTCACTGCAGACTTCCCAGGCCATATGATTAGAAACTTTTAAAAGAAAGTTCAGATAAAGGACTGGGGAACGTGTGGGGATTGTGTGTGTCTGGGTGTCTAATTTACAGTGGATCCGGAAAGTATTCACAGCGCATCACTTTTTCCACATTTTGTTATGTTACAGCCTTATTCCAAAATGAATTAAATTCATTTTTTTCCTCAGAATTCTACACACAATACCCCATAAAGAGAACGTGAAAAAAGTTTACTTGAGATTTTTGCAAATTTACTAAAAATAAAACAGTTGAGAAAGCACATGTACATAAGTATTCACAACCTTTGCCATGAAGCTCAAAATTGAGCTCAGGTGCATCCTGTTTCCCCTGATCATCCTTTAGATGTTTCTACAGCTTAATTGGAGTCCACCTGTGGTAAATTCAGTTGATTTGGTATGATTTGGAAAGGCACACACCTGTCTATATAATGTCCCACAGTTGACAGTTCATGTCAGAGCACAAACCAAGCATGAAGTTAAAGGAATTGTCTGTAGACCTCCGAGACAGGATTGTCTCGAGGCACAAATCTGGGGAAGGTTACAGAAAAATTTCTGCTGCTTTGAAGGTCCCATTGAGCACAGTGGCCTTCATCATCCGTAAGTGGAAGTTCGAAACCACCAGGACTCTTCCTAGAGCTGGCCAGCCATCTAAACTGAGCGTTCGGGGGAGAAGGGCCTTAGTCAGGAAGGTGACCAAGAACCCGATGGTCACTCTGTCAGAGCTCCAGAGGTCCTCTGTGAAGAGAGGAGAACCTTTCAGAAGGACAACCATCTCTGCAGCAATCCACCAATCAGGCCCGTATGGTAGAGTGACCAGACGGAAGCTACTCCTTAGTAAAAGGCACATGGCAGCCCGCCTGGAGTTTGCCAGAAGGCACCCGAAGGACTCTCAGACCATGAGAAACAAAATTCTCTGGTCTGATGAGACAAAGATTGAACTCTTTGGTGTGAATGCCAGGCGTCACGTTTGGAGGAAACCAGGCACCACTCATCACCAGGCCAGTACCATCCCTACAGTGAAGCATGGTGGTGGCAGCATCATGCTGTGGGGATGTTTTTCAGCAGCAGGAACTGGGAGACCAGTCAGGAAAAAGGGAAAGATGACTGCAGCAATGTACAGAGACATCCTGGATGAAAACCTGCTCCAGAGCACTCTTGACCTCAGACTGGGGCGACGGTTCATCTTTCAGCAGGACAACGACCCTAAGCACACAGCCATGATATCAAAGGAGTGGCTTCAGGACAACTCTGTGAATGTCCTTGAGTGGCCCAGCCAGAGCCCAGACTTGAATCCGATTGAACATCTCTGGAGAGATCTTAAAATGGCTGTGCACCGACGCTTCCCATCCAACCTGATGGAGCTTGAGAGGTGCTGCAAAGAGGAATGGGCCAAACTGGCCAAGGATTGGTGTGCCAAGCTTGTGGCATCATATTCAAAAAGACCTGAGGCTGTAATTGCTGCCAAAGGTGCATCAACAAAGTATTGAGCAAAGGCTGTGAATACTTATGTACATGTGATTTCTTAGTTTTTTTATTTTTAATAAATTTGCACAAACCTCAAGTAAACTTTTTTCACATTGTCATTATGGGGTGTTGTGTGTAGAATTCTGAGGAAAAATGAATTTAATCCATTTTGGAATAAGGCTGTAACATAACAAAATGTGGAAAAAGTGATGCACTGTGAATACTTTCTGGATGCATTGTATATGTGTATATCGTTGTAATAGAGGTTAAGTACATGTGAATATATTTGCGCCGTTTATAAATAAGAGATTCTTTTCGTTTCTTTACCTTGCTCTCTTGCATTCTTTCGTTTTCGGCAGCATCTCTATGAAGTTATGGATTTGCCTGCTAATATAACAAAGGAACTGTCGCCGAGCCAGGGAGATCGGTTCTTTTCATGTAATTTAAGTAAACACGTCTGTGGCGCACATCAGGATTGGTCACCAGATTCACTGCAGACTTCCCAGGCTGTGTGATTATAAACTTTTAAAAGAAAGGGAACGTGTGGGGATTGTGTGTGACTGGGTGTCTAATTTATATGTGTATATAGTTGTAATATAGGTTAAGTACATGTGAATATATTTGCGCTGTTTATAAATAAGAGATTAGTGCTGCTACGGATGGCCTTATATGGGCAGGCAGTCAATTACGTGGGAGGCGTGGGGATGGAGGACGCAATATAGGCAGGCAGCCAACGACGTGGGAGGCGTGGTGATGGGGGACGCAACTCTGCCTTACATGGCAACCGAGCTGCAGGCTATGGTCGTATATATGTACGTAAGTAGTATTCAGGTATGACCGTTATGCGTAGAATTTTGAAATGAAACCTGCTTAACTTTTGTGAGTAACCTGTAAGGAATGAGCCTGCCAAATTTCAGCCTTCTACCTACACGGGAAGTTGGAGAATTAGTGATCGATCAGTCAGTGAGGGCTTTGCCTTTTATTAGTATAGATTGTAACTGATTATTTTGTTGTTCAGCAAGGGTTTTTTTGCATTCATTTGCCATACTTTTTATCATCATAAGAGTCAATTGCCAAGGTATGTATTGCTAAGAAGTGGAGGAATATTTTTATGGAATCAATTAAAATTAATAGCAAAAAACAATGATTTAACATCTCTTGAAGGAGATTAAGTGCTTCCATACAATGATTTAAAAATGATGCCTATGTAACTTGGTTGATAGATGTATATTTACAGTAAAGTGTATTATTTTGAATTGAAATGGGTAATCAATGGGAATAATGTGAAATGTGATTATATACTATTATCATTAGTTAATGTTTGTTATTTTCACTTTTTTTATGACGTTCACTTAAGTAAAGTGTTTCTTTTCATGTTTTTTGTCAGTTGTGTGTAGTCCTCATTTAAAGTCTGCAGATGTGAGTGTATGTGCAAAGCACTGCTTGAAGTGAACATACATAAGTGCTTGGTACCCTATGTGTTACACTAGTGTATTAATAAGAAGAGCATTACCAACTTTAAGTTGGTACATATACTTAAAGTCAGTAATGCTATAGTCCATTTAGCACTTCTTTACACAAATGTATGTCAATCTCATTATGAAACATTTAAAGGTTAATTCACACAAAATTTCTAGTCATGTAATTAAACAGATACACTATTGGGTCAACTAAGCTGTTAGCTAAGTAAAAAAGAACTTCCCTTTCTTGTTTGTAAAATATGTATTGCTTCTTCAAATACATTTTAAGGACAAACTAACTGTCATTTCACAAGTACTGTAATAACTGTTGTTTTAAAAATTGATGTTTCTTTTCCATATAATATGTTCTTCTTTGGTCCCCTTTATCTGTTTTGAATTTTACAGTCTGAGAACAAAGGCTGGAGTGGACAAAAATCATCTTTTCCTGAACCAGCAACAAACAGTGAGTGTTTTCTTTCAGTTAAATACCTTTTTTTGGTATCTTGCAACCCTCTGTGAATTATACACACCTACTGAATTAGTCCGACTGATGCATGATGCTTTAAATGTGAGCCATTTGTATATATTTGCTAAGTGCGTAATGACTGCACATTTTCCTTTTTTGGTAAGGAATTACGTAGCAGAAACCTGGTACTTTAATGCAGTCTAAAGCTTCAGAGTTAGGACAGAGTGACAGAGCTTGTTTTTCATTTTTCTGCCTCGATCTGTGTCTTATAGAAACAAAGACTTGCAAACAATTTCTAGAAATTATCTCTTAAATCACTTCCTGTGTATTTACTGTGCATAATGAATGTCATCCTTATAGCTGCACCAAATCTCTTGGAAGCAGAGAATGATTTATGGGAAGTTTACTTCCTCTCCTGCCCTTAAATTGATATTTCTCAACTTTTCATAATATTTTATTTTTTATTGAACTATGAAGTGAAAGTCAAATTATTGTTTTGCCAGTGATGTTCAGTACATTTGCCAGTTGTTAATTACTATACTTTTTTTTTCGATTCACCAAGACTAACCAAATAAATTTGTCATGTAAAATATAGTACATTTATAATTCTCCATACTGTTTTATACTGTTTTGTTTGATAATTTGGATTCATGACTACAATATAATGTAAATGGAAAAAACTAATATTAATTCAGATGGATAAAAGAAGAAGGTTCTTTTAAGAATCGTGTGTGATAGAACATTTTGGGCAGATATGCAGTCACACATACTGTATAACACTAGCCCAAAGGCATTCAACTTAAACATTTGGCATATTTGCATGTTATGTATTTTGTGGACTTGTGCCAAATAAAACAAAAGAGTTAAGCAAAACAATGCTTTTCTTGTATTTTTCTTTACACTACTGAGTTAACAGATTGCAATCAACAGCTGCAAAAGATTATTAGTGCTGAAGTATGATGTATTTGATTAAGTACTAATCTCTGGTGTGCAGAAACATTCTTTTTTTAAGTCTTGCTAGAAAAGGAGATGTATAATAAAATAGATTAATATGATATAATTTTGTTATTATTACCATCATTCAATACTTTATAGAGAGTCAATGAAAACATTCTACCTGGAAGTATAACTTGTCGCTTAGGTCACATTCTCTGGGCTATTTGTTGAATTCAATTCAGTTTATTTTTGTATAGCGTTTTTCATCGGGTGCAGGCACTGAGCGCTATGTCAAGATCTCATGTACAATGTAAGAATTAATTTAAAAAATTACTAAATAAAGAATTAATACACACGATGACAATGATTTATTCAAATAAAAAAGGAAAACAATGTATACACAAACTGATTAACATAAATGAAATCCAATAATATCTGTCCATTGATTAATTTTTCATCTATGGCCAGTTGACAGCAGAGGGCAGATAAACAGAAGCTCTAGTCAGCAGCAACCTTAGAGAAAATACATTTCTCTGGGGTCCAAGGTCAGTTATAACAGACAAAGTCTGATACAGTTCAGCCAACTGGCTACTAACCCCAACCTGGGCATTGTGTAGTAGAGTCTGTGCTGGGCCATCTAGTCTGATGACAGAATATTTTCATCCTATAATTCCAAGGATCCCATTGTCTGATATGACTTTTCCATTGGCAGGGGAACAATTTAGCAGTAGAGCAGTTGCAGCAAACCCACAACAAGATACCAAGAAGGCAATCAGAATAGAGGAGGGTTAAGTTATATTTTTGTACTAATGAATAGCAAACAAAAACTAATCTTCAGTTCTAGTTAGCGTATGCCAGACTAAAGTTGTGAGTCTTCAGCGTGAATTTAAAACCTGAGACAACTTATATAAGCAGGTAGGTTATTCCACAGCTTTCTGGCCATGTAACTAAAAGCTTGACCTATAACTTTTATTTTATTTATCCATAGAATCTTAAATAGATCGGTATCTTGAGATTTTAATGCGTGATCTGATTTGCAAGAAATGATAAGTTCATATAAATAAGTAATGCTTTAGGCGTTTAATGCTTTATACTGTATGTTGCAAAGATGATTTTAAAATTAAACCTAGCTGGGAGCCTGTGTGAGGACTTGATAACTGGAGTTATGCGTTCAGACTTTCTAGTCCTTGTAATGATTCTTGTAGCAGTAATTCAAACTAAATGAAAGATGCATTTAGCAGTAGCATTAATTCAAACTAAATGAAAGATGCATAAAGAATGATTTAAATATCTAGTGAATAATGCATTGCAGTAATCAATCCTATTAGAAATAAATAATTGAATTAATTTCTCAGTATCTTGGGATATTTAGAAAACATTTAAATTTTCAAATATTTTTAGGATGGCAAAAACATATCCTAGACAGTTTTTTAATGTATTTTGTTAAAACATATGTCAAAGTAGATGCCTGAATTACATGGTAATTCCAACTAAGCTAAAAAGTGACAGAAAATTGTTGCACCCAATAAGCAATATTTTTATTTTTTCCGTATTCAGAGTCATGTAGTTCTCAGCCATTCACTCCTTTAACTCAGTGACACAATTAAATAAGGACATCACTGCTGACTCTGTTCAAAAGGATTAACGCCTATTATAACACAATGGACACAAAAAAGAATGAAATACATCTTTTTCGTCTATTCACATCAAACGGCTACCCGAAGACATTAATTAAAAAATACCTATATAAGAGACCCAACAGACCTCAGCAGTCGTCTCCAGCTTGGTACCCCCCTGCACATACCATACCCTCCCTTATCATTGTGGCATGTCAGAAAGTACAGAATGCGTCCTGTCCAGATCTGAGATCAAGATAGCGTACAAACTGACAAACACTTTACGGACTGTCCTTTTCAATGCTAAAAGCAAAACCGTCAACCACAGAGACAAGAAACGCAGTTTAAAGCTTTCCATGCAGTGCATGCCCAGCTGTATACATAGGACAAACATCTAAAAGATTCGCAACATGTATACATGAACATTGTAATGCCATCAGAAGGAAAGACCTGCAGTCAATGATACAATACATACATTTACGTTCCACTGGACACACGTTTAACTGGGACACCGTGAAAGTAAAATTCAGGGTCAAGACTAAGAGTGCCGGAGAGCTGACTGAATCGTGGCTCTCTAATGAAAATACCATTAACAGACACATGGACTTGAACCCAGCATATGCAGGCTTAAAATGAAGAACATCTAAATAAATAAAAAAAAATCTTTTTGACCAACACCTTCTGAACCCCACCTTACTAATCCACCCCTAACCCCCTTACAACCTCCTCCTCCATCCCCACCCTTCACCATCTATATATTGCCATTAATTTCTGTATGTCTAATCATTTTCCTCTGATGATGACACCTGGCGGGTTGTTGAAAGCTTAGGAATAAAACACAATTTTATGATATATATACTTATTCACATAGCTTTTCTAGAACCATATTGCTATTTTTTATGAGATTAATTCTTTCCTTCTTTGATTATGTGTTTAATGTTACAGATGACTTTTCTTTGTCTCTTATCAGTAGTTATGTCTGCAAAAAATGATAAAAAATATATTATAACAAACACATTTATGGAAATATCACTTCACTCAGCAGTGATGTTGGCTGGGCCTCAGCATGTCATTAAATGAGTCAGTCAGGAAATGTTCCAAACGCCCAATGTTCAACAAAATGATATTGTTATTGCCAGTTTGGAGTGTTTGTGATGAGTAATTCTAATTGAATAACTTAGAAAGCAAGTAAATGCTCACAATTTTAAAAACTGCATACAACATTTGTTAAAGATCAGAACAAAACATGAACTGTTCTTAAATAAGTATTATTGTGTTAATTTCAGTAGCTAATGTTAGGGAGATTATGGTATAATGGCTATTCATTAGTCATATATAGCTTCTTTTGGTTAATGATCATGTACTGTTAACATCATTATTAGCAGGTTTCTGTCTTAATAGAGTTTTAAGATATTTTTTAATCTAACTCACCATTTGTAGTTGTTCACTTCATGTCCATGCACAATGCCTTTCCTTTTAATTAGGGTCATTACCAAGGAATACCTGAAAATATCGATACACATGTGATACTAATGTTATCACAAATAGTAGTTACAGCTTTCATCTCATACCTGAATGGAAAACAACATGCCTCAATCGTGCATTCATAGTTCACTGCAAAATATGGTTCACATATGATTTTAGCTACGTGTGATGACTGAATCCCTTATAAAGCAAGAAATCCCCATAACTGACATTCATGCACAACATTAGCAAGCAAATAAAGATGCCTCCATCAGCAAAGGCGGTATCAAACTATGGGTAAAATTGTTTAACTACAGCATGGTGCCCAGGCTGCTCGCTCCTGGCATACTCATTCTTGAACCCGGGTCATTACTAGTCACAACTGAGGATGGACTGGGCAATGAGGACACAGCACAGCAAGAGATGTTGCAAAGTGTTCAGTGCTTTTATTTCTACACCGTGTTCAAACAATAAAGTGCAGTGCAGTCTTCCAATAAATAAATAATCCATAAAACAGTGCTCAAGTGGAGGTTAAAATGCAAATAAATAAAAATGGAAATGATTAAAAATTCAAGGTTAAAACAAAGTCAAGCTCTATCACTTTAAACACCACTCATGAGCCACCGTGCCTCTTTCTTAAATCAATGTCTTCTGTGCTTACTCTTTTCAGTCTCTTTAGTGAGGGAAGGTGTGCATTCCGACAAACACAGTCCCTGCCACCATCCCTTGACATTCTGTGGGACTTCCCAGAACAGTTGGTTGCTCCTATTCCCTGGGCGTTCAAGGAGGAGTGACCCTACCACCATGAACGCCACCTGCTTGCTCCACCTGGTGCATTGTTTCCAACTGCTTCCCTCTTCATTCCAGCACTTGGTCTGCCATGGTCCTCACCCTTTGTCTTTATTTTCTCATTCTTTCCCTTTAACCTCCAAACTTTTTCACTTTTCCATTTCCCTGTTGTTTCTAACTTAGACTCTTATATACTAATGCATACTAATGTACAATATTTTAATGTTGCAAAGTGTGCACTCCTAATTACGATCCGTGGAGTGCCGATGTGGAAAAGCCAAACTAATCAAGCAATCAGCTGACTTCCACATTAGACATACTGCAGTTGCCCTGATCTACTGCAGCACCTGCACTCACAGAGCCTAAACTGCACCTTTTTTATTTAAAACCTCACACACAGCCACAAACCCCAAATTTGCATCACCACGTACAGTAACAAAACAAATTAAACTCATCATTAATTTATGTTTGACTATGGTGTTTTAAGTGTGGTAGTAAAAATGCATCTATTGGAATAATCATTGTAAAACAAATAACAAAGGCATGTAAATTTGATGGATATTTAGTAGATTCCTATATACTCTTTATAGTTATTGAGATGTAAAACTAATAACCTGATTACCTTGGTGCTAATGCCTTGAATGACATAACAGCAGTGTTTATGGTGGTCTTCTTAATCTGGTACAGAATTCCAATTTGAAAATACTAATCAACATTAAATACTCTAAGCACTAGACAAAAATAAAAAGAATCTAAACTCTAAAAGAATGATCAACAAACTGCTAAGCAAGAGAAACTCAAGATGGAAAATGACAGCGGTATGAGTTGCAATCCTTCCTCAACGGTTCTTGAGGTTGATCTTCTAATTAGCTGTGAACCACCCAATCTCGATTTTCTTACGATCTTACGATTTTCGTAAAGGCATTTGACTCAGTTGATCAAGCTGCCCTGTGAGACATCCTGAGACTTTGCAGGATCCTCTCAAGGTTGCTGGATATCATGGCCGGCCTGTACACTGTTTCTGTGAGTGCTGTGCAGAGTGGAGGCAGAACCTCTGTGTTTTTTCCAGTTGATTCTGGGGTTCATCAGGGGTGTGTTCTTGCTCATACTAAGTTCAATGCTTGCATGGTCATAGTGTTGGGCAAGGTTGTGAGGTCCAGAGACTGTGGGGTATCTGTTGGCAAAGAAAGATTCACTGATCTTGACTTTGCTGACAATGCTGTGATCTTTGCATAGTATGTAAGGGCTCTGATTGGGGTTCTCGAGAGACTGAGTAAGGAGTTTGAGTGTCTGGGCTTGCAAGTGTCCTGATAAAAACCAAGATAAAGGCCATGGATGACCTTTTAGGCACAGACATTAGCCATGTCTGTCTGTGGAGAGAATCTTGTCAAGAGGTTTACTTACCTCGGCAGTGACATTCATGTCTCCAGTGACTCTTCTTATGAAGTCAGTAGATGGACTGAGAAAGCATAGGAGTCATGAGGTCACTGGAAAGGGTTGTGTAGCGGTCCCAATATCTATGCAAAAGGACGAAGGTCCAAGTCTTTAGAGTCCTGTTGCTTCCTGTCTTGCTATTTGGTTGCGAGACATCAGTGTTATCCAGTGACCTGAGGCGAAGACTGGACTCTTTCAGTACTGGGTCTCTTCGGAGAATCCTTGGGTACCAGTAGTTTGACTTTGTGTCGAATGAGCAATTGCTCACAGAGTCTTGAATGAGGCTCATTACCTGCATTGTGAGGAGCATCAGTTACGGCACCATGGCCATGTGGAGTGATTCCCTGAAGGTGATCCAGCTCACAGGATCCTCATTTTTGAGGACCACATAACGACGCCCAGGTAACACTTGGCTGCAGCAGATAGAGGGTCATTTCCAAATATGTGGGACTCGACCGTGTCTCTCCCTGGGGGGTTGCCAACCAGGATCCTGAGCTGTTTCATAATGTGCTGGGTGTAGCAATACACTGTACCAGTGTATGCTCCCTGACCTGACCTGTCTCTCCATCAAGAGACCACTGTGCAGTAAGCTTTACATAGCAGCAGATATACAGTAGATAGGAAAGGAAAGGATAAATGATATACAAAGGTAATGGTTAAGGGTGAAGCCCTAGTTCCAGTCTGTTTTATTTTTTCTAGTTGCATTCTATGTAATATAAACAAATAAATAAATTAATAAACGTATTAGGGTATGCTTTCACATTTCAGGTGAATTTAGAGTTCCCAATTACCCTAAAGTTCATGCCTTCAAGAAGTGTGAGGAAACAAGTATCCAGAGAAAAGCTCACATAAGCATGGGCAGAACATGCAAATTCCTTACAGAGAGTGGCAATGCCAGTATCTGAACCCAGTACTCTGGAGTTTAGAAGATGCCGCACTAACTACTGCACCTCTGTTCTGCTCCCAATAAAAGGATAAGTAAATGTAAATTATGTTAAAATTTTCAATTAGATGTTTTAACAATGCAGCTTAAGCTTAGTTAATTTTGCCACAGTGTTTAGGTACATGTATTAGCTGGCTTGTGTTTCACTAAAGGAAGAGCAGAAAGAATGCAGTTATTTTAGAGATTTGTAGAAGAAAAGCTGAAAAAAACATGTTGCAAAATCACAAATTTGTGAATCTGTGGGTGTGTTTGTGGTTATGTTTGCTCCCTAATGGATTTTCTCATTACCTCTATTTAAGTCTCCTAACACATGTTTTTGAGTAGAGATATCATATTTAAGAGATTTTCTTTAAAAGCTCCATAATCTTTTTTTTTTTTTTTTTAAACTTAAGTCCATTATTGTAACATGGGTTTTATTTTTGGACATCCTCCAGTATGTAGTGCCAAAGAGAATCTTGCAACGGGCGAAGCGCTAAACCAGGGGGAAAAAATTGAGGAATCATGGGATTTTGATTGCAGTTTTACAAAGCTGAAGTCATACTGCTGGCAGAAGCACTTCTTCAACATTTTGTTAAAAAAAGACATTTTATTTATGATACTTGACTGTCTAAATGTTAATTAAACACATCTTGGTAACCTTAATATGTCAAATACAATTTTCCTGTCTCTTTTCTGATGCAAGACAGCCTAAAGCTTTAAGTAGGCTTTCTGAAAAGAAGCTTTAACTTGTTGATATCTATCTATCTATCTATCTATCTATCTATCTATCTATCTATCTATCTATCTATCTATCTATCTATCTATCTATCTATCTAATCAGTATGTATCTTAATTCACCTCTTCACAGTAGGAGTCTAAAGTATGTTTTTCTTTCACATGCTGAACTCACACTATTGCTGTCGAACTGGGAGCAAGTTACTTACATGCCTGATGCATGAATGTGTCTTTGTACAGTTGATATATATGACTTACTCACTCATCAACAAAAACACTATTTCCCGTTTAATTAAAAAGCTGAAATTGAGCAAGATTGTACATCATTCTGAAAAATTCTCTGACTGATTTGTTTGAAATTTGGTGATGTTATAAAAAAAAGAAAATTAGCTGCCCTTTGTTTTTTATTTGTTGATATTTAATAATATTATGCTAACGTACAGTACAGGCCAAAAGTTTGGACACACCTCCTCATTCAATGTGTTTTCTTTATTTTCATGACCATTTACATTGGTAGATTCTCACTGAAGGCATCAAAACTATGAATGAACACATGTGGAGTTATGTACTTAACAAAAAAAGGTGAAATAACTGAAAACATGTTTTATATTCTAGTTCTTCAAAATAGTCACCCTTTGCTCTGATTACTGCTTTGCACACTCTTGGCATTCTCTCGATGAGCTTCAACAGGTAGTCACCTGAAATGGTTTTCACTTCACAGGTGTGCCTTATCAGGATTATTTAGTGGAACTTCTGGCTTTATCAATGGGGTTGGGACCAGCAGTTGTGTTGTGCAGAAGTCAGGTTAGTTGGACGATCATTTATTTTTCAACAGGACAATGACCACAAACACACCTCCACGCTGTGTAAGGGCTATTTGACCAAGAAGGAGAGTGATGGAGTGCTGTAAATGGTCATGAAAATAAAGAAAACACATTGAATGAGGAGGTGTGTCCAAACTTTTGGCCTGTACTGTATATACTCTGTGCTTAGAAATTACTTTATGCAAATTAAGGTCACAGCAGACGCGATTGACAACACTACTAACAAATAGAGTGGATGGGTGACTGAACAAGAGGTGCGTCCTGGACAGGAAAAAAGAGATGTCATCACATTAGGCATCTACAGTGAGATGTGAAATGAAAAGAGAAAGTTCAACGAAGCTCAGTGAATTGGGTCCAGTCCTCTAATGGTTTTGTTTTTGTTTTCAGCCTTATAATTACTTTTTTGACTTTCATTGGCACAGCTCTTGACTTTATTTTGATGTCCTCATGTTGAACAATGGTAACTACTGACTCCCAGCGGGTAGAAGCAAGCCTGTGTAACTTGTGGCTGATTTAATGAATCAATGAAACACACCTGAGTAATTGCAACATCCTGTAATGCCAGTTCTACCAAACATTATGGTGCACTGAAATGGGGAGACCATGTAGAAAAAGTGTTGGCATTTTTGCTTTGTGTGACCGAAATGTATACAAGTCCCCTTAAATGAAAGTCTAAAATGTGTACTTTAATCACATCTGAATTGCTCAATTTGTAATTTTGAACTACAAAGCAGAGGGGTAAATCAAGGAAACATTTTGGAGGGCACCGTAAGTTCTTCAACAAGAATGTAGGGAAATAAACTTGTAAAGGGTAGATCTCACACAAACATTAGCAAATTCTTCTTTATACAGAGAATTATAGGCACATAAAATAAATGAAGTTATAGTGTGGTAGAAAGTGGTAATTAGGTACATTCAAAACTTGACTCAATGTTCTTGTCAGAATTGTTGTACTATTCGAATTTGTTGGTGTAAATTGTATATTTGTTTGGCTGATGGTTAAAAAAAGAAACGGGGAATGTGAATCTTAAAATGCAAAATGAATATATAATAAGGATGTTCCACCAGTAACTTGTTACTACTCCAGTTAAGAAAGTGGCTAGAACAAAAACTGCTGTCACAATTAGAGAGACTTTTCAATGCAAGGATTAAAACATAGGTGTTTTATTTTTGAGTAGATGGGATGGTGTTAGAGTCATTAGGGGGCATTTGACCTGTGATGGAATGTCACCACATCCTGTGTTAATTCCCATCTTGTAAGTAGACTTTGGTCTACTACAACCCTGTACTTGATAAAGTGTTTTAGAAACAAACGAATGAATCTGAGTAAAAAAACAAGAAATAATGATGTGACTTTTATTTATTTAAGCTAAACCAGCATCATGATTTACGCATTTCTGTTTTTCTTTGAAGTTTAAAACCCACATAACCATAAGCATATTAAAATTGTCATCTCAGATTTTTCTGTTTTTCCACAGCGCAAAAAGGAATACTCCATCTTTCTCCAGATGTCTATCAGGAGATGGAAGCAAGCAGAAATAAAGCTGGTCCTGGAAATTACCTGACCCCAAAAGACATTAGCCAAGGTTCTGGCTGTTTCTTTAGCACCACCAGCAACACAGCAGTCATTGCCAGGGAGCTCCTGCTCAATGGGACCTCCCCAACAGCTGAAGCCATAGGTCTTAAAGGAAAGGCACCTGCTTCACCCTGTGCCTCTGTACAGCCTTCTCAGCAGCTGGACTACTTGGCAAGGATTCAAGGCTTTCAGGTATGGAAAAAATGAAGCTATAAGCAGAGCAGTGCCATGAAGGAATCGCTAGACTTTACCTCAGTGTTTTAAGTCATTTAAAGTAAAGTACATTTTTTCTACCATTTTTTAGGTGAATACAGTAGACTAATTTACATTAGTTTGGTTTGCTATTAATAAGAAGCCTTGCACAGCATTATAGGTATATTCACATTTTGAGATTTTGCTTCTTTTCATTTAAAAAAAGATGCAAAACAACTTTCTTTTTGTTGCAAATTTTAATCTTTTGTAGTTTTTGTTTTGGATAGAGAAATTAATTATGAGTAAAAATAAATTGGAAAAAGTGGAGAGTCCTTAATATAAACTTTCAAGATGTGTGTATGCTTATAGCAAGAGCTGGTGCAAAAGAAAATGTCTTCTGGCAAACTAACATCTTTTATGTTTATTTTTTGCTAATTCTTTGAAATAGTTTTAAATAATTGTTAACTACTTGTGCCTACAAACTGAAAAAAACTCTTACTTATGCATGCAGAATAAAGATTAAAGTATGGTGCTGCTCACACCATCTAAGTGTGTTTTTATGCATGTTGCTGTTTCTTCCTGCATTTCAAAAGACTACATTGATTAACAGCATTTATTTGGCTCTGTGTAGCAGTTTGTGTCTTGCAATGAGCTGTGGCCATTCAGGATTTGTTCATAGTTTGTGTTTCTGAAACGTTTGGGATAAGCTTCAGTGTCACAATCCTGTCCTGAAATGAATGGGTTCAGTAAGTGAGTAAATGATATTATACATGCAAAAAAATACTTTGTCAGCTTTCTGGTGTACTGTAGTTATGCAACTAAATCTACTCAAAGGAGAGCAACTTCTACATGCAGTACATTTTTTTGTCTGTCAGACAGATGTCTTATATTGGCTCTTTTATGATGTAACTAGCAATAATTTGTTATTGCCTAAATTATAAATGGAAAAAAAGTCCTAGAAGGAGTCTCTTGTTCTTTCAAAGTTATTACCAAGTAACAGATGATTACATGATTACTTTGTGTACTGATATGTCGGCGAAAAATATAAACAATTAAAAAAACTTCTAAATAAGAACTAAAATGATAGATAGATAGATAGATAGATAGATAGATAGATACTTTATTAATCCCAAGGGGAAATTCACATACTCCAGCAGCAGCATACATAAAGAACAATAACTACAGAATTAAAATTACTACTACTTAAGTGTTATCAAAAACATAAAACACTTTAGGTCATATTTTAACATAAACCAATTTGACAAACTGTACGGCTCTAGTTCTGAAGTTCTCATCCATAAATTATTCAAATACCCTTTTTCTTCTTTGATATAATGGTTTTAGCACTCTGACCTGCTCACTTCTTCCAAACAAGTTTAACACATTGAAACTTAATAATATGAAGTACATGAGCAAAAATTTTTTCCTAATCAGAGGCATGGAGATTTCCTTGGATTAGACTCTTATTTGTAACATGCATTCATTAATATCATATAAAACTATTCCAACACTTATTTTTTCAAACTCTTCTATTTGTAGAACTGTACTATAATAATAAAATGTCATCCTTATTCTTGAAATAACATATAGTTTGAAAATTAAAATCACCTTTTAAGTTTAAATGGATAACTTTGCTGAAATTTTGATTTGGATTTTTTGTATATTTCAAACCAAAAACAAAAATTTATTTACTAAATTTAAGGTTCCATGTCTGCATATTTCATGAAGATAACTGAGCAAAATTTTTAATCTGACATAAATAAAAAAATTAAATACAATTTCTTTTTGACTACAGAAAATGTGGTTGTCTTTGAATTCACACTAAATTTAATGTAGGAAAGAATTATGGCATTTCTCTTGCTCGGGTTTAATTTTCTCAGCTACTGGTAAGTTATTCATATAGAGAGAGATTCAGTAATATTTTTAAGCATGCAAAGTTAAACACTTTTTATACAATAATGATAAAAACTTTTTTTCTTTTTTCAGTATGGCACTATAGCTCATACCTTTATTTTTCTTAAATTTTGAAACAGAATATTTCTCAAGATGTACTACTGCAAAGTAGCTTTAGCTAAGACTTCCAAGTCAAAAATTTATTTTTTTTTAATCAGTGCATTTTTGATTTAAACTAGCTCTTGTGAGTGTTACAAAGTTTTTTGTTATAAAAGATAAATTTAAGGTTAATGATTCTTAAAGTTCTGATCCCTAGCATAAATGCTACTGATGCAGTATCCCTAAAGTTATTTTAATTGTTAAGAAATTTATGAAAAATGATGTTTAATCAAAACTGCCACAAGTCCCTTTTTGAAAGGCAAGAGACAAGTGAAAATTTAATTATAAATTAAAATCTAATCCATTAGTCAGAATGATTTAGGAGATACATTTAAAAGAACAATTCTAACATCCATTACTAGCAGTGGTTTAGCAAAGTTAAAGTTTCCAACCAGGTTAAAATAAATGAAGGACAGGTTTTTTAATATTATAGGATGACAAGTGAAACTGCCAAACTATCGTCAGTGCTAGTAAAGTTTCTACACAGTACAATGATACCCTCAATTTCAAAACCTTCCAAAATCTATTAACAATTAAAAACAATTATGCTTTCATTGCCATTATTAGAATCATTCATATTAATAAATACCAGATTATGTAAACCATCTTCTGTTCATGTGAAACTTCTATAATCTTTGTAATTTTCACTTCAGAGTCCTTATAAAAAATATGCAATCGTGACTGAAAATGGCAGCACCTCTCAATCCAAATTAAAAAATTCTAAATTTGAATGACTTCCTTGAAAAAAAATCATGTTTAAGTTTTTTGTTTGTAAAAACTCTATATCTGTCTATTTAGACTGCTAATATGTACATTTTCCAAATAAATGAAACACCAGAAACAAACATAAGGGTTTCATTCTCTGATAAGCAGAATATAGCTTTCCCTATTTTTTAAGATAGCAATGTACTTTATTTATAAAATTGTTTCATTTATTTTCTTTCAATCAATGAGCAATTAATGAATTTATTGGGCTATACATAATTTGTCATGCTAAAACCATAAAAGATTATAGATCAGGAACATGGCCTTTCATTTTAATATTTTTCTTTACCTTTCATATTTTCCAGAAATTTTCAAATGTTATTCTTTACTGTATCCTCCTTTATACTGTGACTTTCATGTAAAAATATTTTTAACATATGTGTCACAATCACTTTGTCTTATTTCTTTATCAATATTGCCATTCCTCAAAAGTATTTTGACTTTTAAATAGTACACTATACTTCTTTTACAAGCCTTCAGATGAAAATATTTTTTTCAGCCAGCCTGGATTATAATTTCTTTTAATTCTTTTACTGGATACATGTAAAATGTCTCTAAAAATATTTGTAACATTGCTCATACCCATTATACGTACTTCCCATGCTTTTATACTCAGCACAGTTTCCTCTTCTTTTAAAATGACAGTTCTCAACTCCTTCCATATCTGCAGCTCTGTTTGTTGTATTCTTATTACAGATACTGGAACACTTCACAGCACTGCAAAACTGCACAGTGTCATTTACAGCAGTACTGGTTTTAGCCTCACTACTCTGATTTACTCCAGCTGGATTCTCATGAATATTTCTGTTCAATTGTACAATGTAGGAATCTTCTGTTTCACTCCAGGTGCTTTCTTTGGCCCCTGCCAGTTCACATATATTAGGATCAGAATTCTCACCCCTAGTAACATTAGACATAGGTGTGTTGCAAGCTATAGCTAGAAGACCAACGTTATCACTAACAAGAGTTTTATTGAATTCTGCAGCTGTATATGGGAATATTTTAAATGATACCTTTTTTCACTGAGGCACTAGTAAAACTAATGTTACAAGACTTAGTAGCACAGTAAAAAAAAAAAGTAGTATAATTCAAATTTACAGTCATGGTGCTTCCAGTGTACCTTCTCTTAGATCACATTCCATGGCTATAACTGGTAGGATGGGGGGCATGCCGGAATGAATGCTTAGGGAATTAATTAAATATGCTAAAATATGATTCACTAACCTCAGGTGATCAAAAATGCTGAAAATGTGATATAAAAAGAATCCACCTGCCCATTTGTAAAGTGCAGTTTTTTCTTTCATACCTTCAATTTTCCTCAAACAATGTTCAGAGAAACATGAAGCTCAATTGGAAAGGTGAAAGAAGTGTGTGAGGTACCTTTCCCATTTTTCTCCTTGATGAAACTAGACAGTTTAGTTTGCACAATTACAGTACATCAGGAAAATTCATATTAAATGGCTCTGTTTCATTTTCTGAATTTTGTCTAATTAAGAAATATGTGTTTTAATTGTGAAAGTAGGCTAGTAAATTAGATACCTTCCATCTCTTTTTTATGAAGATTTTGCTTAATTTTTTCACTTTGCACATTTTTGTAATAAAAATGAGCTCTAGAGCAAACCTGAACCTGTGTGCATATTTGGTGTAAAGCAAATTCTGTGTCTTACAGTGTAATCCTTCCATCCAACTATCCACTTGTGTAACCAGTTAATCCAGTTCATTGTCACTGGGGCCAGAGCCTATGAGAGCAGGCTTGGGAACAAGGAGGGATTTAATCCTGAATGGTGTGGTAATCCATTGCACTTCCGCCACACAAGGCTAGTTGGGAGTTACCAGTTAATCAAACAAACGTGTTTGGAATTCAAAAAATACTGTATCAAGTGTTTCTCCGTTTCAGAAAAATAAGTGAAGGAAAATCCGAGAGGAGCTCAGGAGCTCACTCCACAATACTCCATTCTTTTTTCCCATGAAATGATATAATTTTGCCCATGTGTATTCATGTTAATTAAACTCCCAGATACCATCTGGTGGTGAAAGTAATCGAGGATTCTGAGTAAATTTTAAATATGCATTTTGAACATGTAGGCACCATGTTTGGGGTATGTTGGGGATCTGGGTGTTCCTGTACCAGAAATCACTAATACTGTAGGACTATTTGATAATGCTGTAAAGGTGATTTAAAGTTCACTCATTCAAAGAAAAAAAGTGGTTAAAAAAGTTGTCATTAAAGCCAAAAATCAGCCCTCACTTATTATGTAGAGGGTTTTAATAAATGTCTACCAACTAAAAACTAAAGTGAAAGTTAGTACTTACTTATACTCACTGAAAAGTGGCATCTTTTGTTGGTCTATCCCATTCTACCAAACAGTGTCTCCATGAGCTATTGAAAAAATCAAGGTTCCATTGTGACTTAGCTCTGTCATATAATTTGTGGAGTTTTTTTTAATATAAATTGTGTTTGTATTTTGCTTAATTTAGATAACGCCTGTTATTGTTTTGTATTGGGAAGTTAATGGCTATGTGCATGTAGAAAACAGTGTTGCCTTTTTCAAAATGTTATTGTCACATATAGCGTACAGGGTAAATTGAAGTGCATTTTTGACCAAGTGCAGGTTGGGTGGCCAAATATTACAGTGTAGATGATGTCAAACTTAACATCATAATAGGCAGTGATTGGTAACACTGCATAGATAGACAGACAGACAGACAGACATAAGCCACTTTTGGACAAATGCATTTCTCAGTAAGTGGTCCACATGAAAAACAAAATTGGGCAGACTTTTGTAAATCTAATCTGATTAAACAGATGAAAGAAAAAGTTATAAGATAAATGCTATAATCAAGTGAGGCAATGAAATTGTGGTTGAGGAATGAAAAAATATAGAAGATGCTATCATTAAGGACATCACATCCTATTGAAACTGTGTGGTTGTTGATAAAATCGTCCTCTGCAGAGCATGATGGGAATTGTAGTCTTCTCAAAAGTATTGCTACTAGGTTGGAAAAGTGATGAATATATGGGGGTAGGAGAGGGTATAAAGATTACATTTGTTGCTAGATCAATTGCATGAGTTTGACTGTTTGAGAAAACATTGTTTTTGGGATTGTTTTTGAGAAGCAAAATTGTGACGTTATTTACTGGCATGTCAGTATAAGCTAAAAATAGGCCAAGGCTGGATCTTGGTTGGGTGTAAGGGCTGTGGTATGTTAATGAAATACTATAGTTTTGTAAGGCAATGAGGAAAGATGTCTGTATTTCTGGGCCATTAGGTGTTTGCTTAAGCGTTTCATGTGGGCGGCAGTGAGCCTCAAATCCAAGACACAGTAACCTCCAACACATATTTAGAATGAAATAAAAGTTTTTTATTCACAGACAGCACTTCTTTTATAAATACCTCTCCAAATTCCAGCCACAATTACAAAATATATACACAATTCTACTTCCTTAGGCAGCAGGCTCCCTTTTATGCCGGACCCAGGAATGATTCCAGTGCCATGCCATGTCTCCTGGGAAGGTCTTCCAGGCCATAGAAAAAGTAAGGAGATCCTCTTCCAACAGCGCCCTCTGATCGTACGTAGGGACTCAGACAGGGATGCATTTCCGGACTTCATATCCCAAGCACCACTGCAGGTATCCCGACTGGGTTCCCATATGAGGACCACTGCCACCTAGCATATGGTGGATGGAACAGCTTCTGATTCTCGGCTTCTGTTAGTTCGCAATTGATACTGGCCTGGCACAACATTATTTCTTCTTTCGGCTGGCTACTCTACCCGCTCTTCCTCTCTAGCCTCCCATCCAAGTAATTTCCTGGCTGGGGTGCCAATTCTCTTACAACAGGTATATGACTAAGTTATTGAAGCTGTCAGGAGTATGTATGTGGTGCTTGATTTTTTTATGTCAAAGGTGGTGTTGGAGGGTGGAATTATAAATAGATGCTCACATAGATGTAAAAGATAAGGAGCTTCTGATATTGCATGTGTGTTCATCACATTTCAAAAAAATCATTTATTCTTTCACGTCATATGGAGGTTCAGGCTGATGTTGCACTTTGTAGCTGTGTCTTGCCATTGTGGTTTATTGTCTGTGAAATGGCTGCTGCTTTTAGCCTGATTGTGAGGTGAGCTGTGATGGTGTCTATCAGTTTGTTTTGCACTGGAGTTGTTAATCGATGTTCTGTTGTGACATTCCTGTCAATTTCTCTGGGGTGTGATCCATATCAGGAATGCAGCATGCACACCACATGCCTGAGCCGCCATTCTGTTTTATGGAAGGCGCGTCAACCTCAGTGACCATGAGCTGAATTGGAAGCCATATTTCTAGTCCATTGTAAGCCAGACATCCAAATCGTGGGTTGCGCTGCATGATTTATGACATAATGTTGATTGAGGCCAAGATCAAGTTTCCTAAGACAAGGGGTTTGACGTGACAGGCACACACCCCTTACAATTTTATATAAATAGATTGAAACACTTAATGTAGCATTGAACGGTTTTTACATTTTTACAGCTAGTCTTTGTTTCCATTTGAAATAAATGCAGTTTTTGGTAAAATAAATTGTTTCACAAAAAACAACACTCAGTAAACCTGGTCGTAAAAATTTACAAATTTTAAATTTCATATTTCTAATGCTGATTTTTAGTTATGTGCTCAACAAGGTTGGGGTAAAAATTGTACCCCTATGATCCTGAACTGTTAAAGAAATTAAAGAATATGAATGAATGAACACAGTTTTCAGTTTCCTAAACTTAATGTATAAGCAGTTTTCACTTGCTCTGTATTGATTCTTCCTCTCATTTACTTGACCTACCACAATAAGATACTAATGGAAGGATCGAAAGTATATAAATCACATTGTAAAATCTGAGTAAGAAGTTCTATTTAATGATTTTTTATAAAGGTAGTCACATAGTTTTGTTCCATGTAACAGGTTGGGAGCACCACACTGGAACAGTGTAAGGTTTTTTTTTATCATGGCTGGAGTGCCAATCCTGTCACCAACCCTCATGTTTTCCAAGTAAATTGGAGGACCAGCTTGCAGTGCTGGATGCAGATTAACATCATACCCAGGACGAAGCAATTGCCGGTCAAGGGCCCAACGGAGTAGAGTCACTTCTGGCGTTTATGGGGTTCAAACCAGGAATCTTCCGATTGCCAGTGCAAATCCAGAGCCTCAGTTTAGGCATGAATTAGATATAAATGTAGATACGTAACATAAGATCAAGTATAAAGATAGGCAGACTTTCTCAGTATGGATTTAATGGTTGTCTCTTTCCAGAAAGTTTTTAATATGAGTAAAAATAAATAATCCTCTTATAAATACTAATGGTAAATAAGGGTTATACTATATGTTAGGGCCTATTAACAAGGATTTCATTTACTTTGCTTTCTTTAAAAACTAGTTTCAGTTACAGTATTTGTGAAAAACTTTAATAAATGATCATTATGGTAACCCCATAAGAGTATCTTATGTGTACAATATTTTTTCCTAAGAATGTATATTGTTTGTATCCAAATTGTCTATAGAAGACATACTGTATGCTATCCTTCTAGCATTAATGCCTATATAGTGCCAGTGAGGCTTGTGGTCTTGAGGTGCAAGATTCCATACTAAAACTATCAGACTGTACTACGTACAAAACAATTTGTAGCACAAAACAAATTGCTTTCAGAATTCTTTCCTTCTTTCCTTCTTCCTTTCTGACATTGTGTTGTAATAAATGTATCATATTGCGAAGGGAAATGAGAGCTGGCACGAAGTGCATTGCGTCTGTGTTTACAATTAAATTTACTGTTCAGAATTGGCAAGAGTCCACATGTGATGGGAAGTAACGAAGTAAATATAATTAACTACAGCATGTATACTCTTTAAGATCATCTGATGATTCAGAAAGTAAGCGTGGTTAAAGAGGCACTGTGTAAGGCATCTGTGCTGTCAGTGAGGCTGTTTTCTCTCATGTTAGAGAAGTTAATCCCCCAGTTGGCTGTCATGGTTGAAGGAAAACAGTCTGCATATTTTATGGTTTTGGTTTTGAAACGGGGCGGTGAAATGGGGTTCTCTTGTTGATGTAGAAATTGGACAGTATTAGATCTCTGCATTGAAGTACAGAGGTAAAGAGAATATCTGTGGGAACGGAGTCATTCTGTTTTCAGGTGCATAGTTCAGGCTTTCTTTAAAGAGGCTCTTTGTATTCCTCAAAAGGGTGCTATGCACCTTCTGTAACATTAATGTACAATTTTTGTTTCTAAGGGTTCCCAATGATTTGAAGCGAAATGAGGCAAATATATGTTTTTTCTTAATGGTTTGAAGGAAAATGTTCTCCTGGAATCTCTGTATTTCAAGCTCACTAGACCCAGTAATGTGAGATATAAATTTATTTTGAATGTTAACTGTTGAGAAAATGTTTCTCGGGGTATAATGGTTTCTCTTTTCTATGGGTGTGAAGATACAGACACAAAGCTCTGCCCGTAACCTAAGAAAACAAATGCTTAGAAGAAAACAGGACTATTTTTCCCTCCTACACTTCTCCAATTCATTTTCTTCACTTTTTTAATATCTTCTCACCAGCATGCTTTTCATTCAAGGACATTAGTTTGAGTTCTCTTTTTTATCTCTGGAACCAAAAGTTCAATAACTATGTTAAATTACTTGGCCAAGCAATTTCTTTCTTGCATCTATTAGTTCTATTTATCAAGATGTATTTTCTCTGTTATTTTTTAATTTGCCCTGTTACCTAGTCGCAGAACTTCAGTGGCTCTTATTTCCTTTGCCTCCCACCTTTGGATCCTGCTGCTAACTCTTTGTGTTTGACTCTTTTGAGGTTTTGTAAGCTCCACATTTTCATTCTCAAGACAAATGGGAAGCTGCCACCTCAGGCTGTGTTTCCACCTTTATTGTTACTGATAGTTATACTTAATGTCCTTAAACAATACAGTCTATTAAAATAAAGCAGTTGATTAATTTATACTATATAAAGTGTACATTTAATCAATATTTATCTCAATACTGTGTGGCTGCCTGCCTAACAGTGACTTTGTCTTCCCATTTTATTCTCAGAAAATTTAGAATTCATCAGAGCAATAGGTTCAACATCATGTTAAAATTGTGGCACAGAGACCTTTAACCTTGTGCCCATAGTAATAATAAATGCTTTATTGCCAACATCACTTATATAATTTTGTTTTAGTGAGGTTTGCACAGATAAAACATCAATAAACACATGCAACATAAGAACAGAATTAACCAATATTCCCCAACAATCCACAACATCTGATTCTTTACAGGTACACTTCCAGATATTTATTAAATTATTATACATGACTCTTAAATAATGATAAGCAAAACCTGCTAAATTCACTTTGCCCCTGTGTTTGTCAAAATCTCGGAAATGTTTAGGAACTTTGCCAAAGTCAGTGAAATGCATTGAAGTCAATGGGGAAGGATAATCCAAACTAGTTTTGACTGGTTTATAATGGTGCAATAGTCTTGTATGTGTGCTTGACAGCTAGGGAAATGTCTGCCAGCTATACTGGATTGACTATTGTGGCCAAAAATATGACATGAGATAAAATTAAATATCAGAACAGTAAAATTTCTTGCAGACAATGGCAGACAGGAAGAAGGAATTCACTAAAACATGCCCCCTAAGATTTGAACAGAAAAATACAGTTTGTTTTTTAACCCCAAGCACTTTGGCTTTTTTACTGCAGTTGCTACTACATGCATAACAAACATGTGGATTCTTCACTCCTTCCTATTTTCATCAACTGCACAGCGCTCTGAGTAACAGAGTTGTTACACATTAGTCACATACAAGTCCATACAAAAAGACATTGCCTTTAAGATATAAAAATACTAACACATTTTCAATTTCGACATTTTGTATTTAAATATATTCACAAGTTTTCTGCTTATTGTTAGCCCAATACTAGGATCAGGTGTGGTGCTGTCTAATCCTACATTATGCTAGCGTCATAAAGCATCATGGGGGACTGGGAAATAAAGTTTGTCTAAGCCATACGCATGGTGAATTTCCATCATAGTATTTGTCAAACGTGGTCACCGGTGAACACAGAGTATTCAGTGAGAAAAACGCTTCAGTGAATTTTACCAGTGACGCTACTCGTAAGCTGAAGGTGTTAAGTTCAAGCATCTCCATTTTCATTGTGAAATCTGCTAGTCTTGGTCTTGATTTATGAGATGGAGAAGAGTTAGCAAAGGATGTGGGTGTGGGAACTTAATGGGTTAAATAAAATCTCAATGAGTGAATATGCAAAAGAAGAGTAAATCCAAGTTCACATCATGGAGAAGACAACCAGTGTGTTTAGATGCAGTTCATGCATGTAAATCTCTCTCTAGTTTTTCTTTTTTTGTTACCATGGAGAGTAGAACGAAACATTTTTAACAACTGACCTGATTAAAATTGGTTATTGGTTGCTGGGACACTCTGAACTTCTGTAACTGTCTCAGATATGAACAGCTTCTGGTAAGGTTTTTTGACTGTACAGTACTGCTTTCTCATGTTGGAGAACTGGAAATTGTGGTGCCCAGGGACTTGAAATTCCCCTCTACCTCTGTGACATTACCTCTGTGGTATTTTGGCACACATAAAGAACGCCCCACCCCCAATTTCTTTTGTTTCCTTCCATACTTCTTCCCAACCTTATTCAGGGCAGCTGTGCAGATAGGGCCCTACCCCAGCAGTCACCGGGCACAGGGCAGGAACAACACCTGCACGTTTAATTCTATATTATTTGATCAGTTCTCTTACCTCATTCATGTACACAGACTCGCAACTCATGAGAGTTTAGGTAAAGTGAAAAATGCTCATTTACCGTTACAAAACAGGACCTCAAAATGCACTTTGTTGAGTCTTCATAACATTTACAAAGCATCAGGAACATTTTATTTGATTTCTGAAATGTGTCCTATTAACAAACCTTCACTTTGGAGAGGTCTGAGGATGATTACCTGAGATACATTTCTCTTGATATTACATATTTAGTATGAATCCTTAATATTGACAAGTAATTTTACCATCATGTCAATATGCCACACTGCACAGAGGTGAATAACCTGTGTACTAATATTTTAAAGTGTCATGAAGACCAAAATAATCCTTCTTTGGGATCATGTTGCATAAGAGTAATGAGAAATTGATAAAGTTTTACCAATCATTCTTGAAGAATCTACATTAACCTCAAGCTGACAACATCATTTCTCAGGTGCACACCACTGTTCATCTAGTATATATACGGTACTGTAGATGATGTTATCCAATGGCATGCTACACAACAGAAAAATAAACAAAGTTAAAAAAAATATTGTGTGGAAAAGAATATAAATACATGACTATATAGCAGTCATGTCCTACCAGACCGTGACGTACACACAAAAGGTACATTGGTACCCACTTACCTGTTTTAAATATAATTTTATGTACCATTTTGGCTGTCATTTTATGTGGTAATGACAGCTAAAATGCTAAAAAAAAAACTGTCATATTTTTTATATTTTTTAATTGATGCCTTAAATAGCATCAGTTTACAAGGAATATTAAAGGTTTAACAAACAACTATTGTTTAATACAATGAGCACTAGGAAAATCATTTTATTTGAATCCATCTTAAGAAGATTGTGTCTCCCTAAATATCTAGACAAGGAAGCAGCAAATAAGCAATTCTAAAAATTTTAAATAATCACATCAAGTACAGAAAATCCAATGGAATCCGTCCTTCTGCATTCTTTCATGTTTTAATTATTCTGTCTTAACAAATCAAATGGTAAAACTGTGAGGAATTAATGATTCTTGGAGCTCAGGTGTACACATTATTTGTTCTTAGCGCCTCCCTTCTTGTTGAGTTTTCTGGCCAATACTAATTGTTCAGTAGTCATTTAAGCTTTTGTGAAAAACCTTCTGTTTTGTTTAAAAGTCATTTGTTTTCTTTTTTCAGAATTTTAGTGCTGGCTTTTTAACTAGGAGTTTTTGTTTTTTTCTTATCTGCTTATTCTGCACATGTCTGGCAGTGTTTGACAGTGGAGAAATTAACATCTTGTACTATATTCATGTTGGGTTATCATATGCTTATTTATTTTTCTATTTTCAGTAAAGAAATAATATAAAAAAAAATTATTTTTTTCTGCATAACACATTAAATAGGTTCTTCATCTATGCCGTACATGCTTGTCTTTAATCATTTTGAAGACTGATATCTTTAAATTATTCTATACTAATCAATTTATATAAATGTATTGGCATATCTAGCAGACAAGTTACTGAAAAAAGTCTGTCGTTTCCTTAATGCTGTGTCTGTTCATCCAATTAACTCTTACTTAGGAATTACAGTCGACACTGTAAAACGGCTACTTTCTACTCTGTACTTCTGTGTATAAAAACATAATTCTGTGTGTGCATATGTGTACTTTCCCTCTGAGACTTCAACCTGGATTGCAACATTAGTAAAGTTTTCATAATACTTCACTCGTTTACAGCTTACTAAACCAATCTGTACTACTGAAGACACAACTATGTGACTTTCTTGCTGTGCAATCTTTTATTTTGTTTCTGTTGTTAAAGGAACTCCTTCTTTGAACTGAAGAAAAACGTAACAGAGTACTCTAGTAAAGGAAGAAAGACTGTTTTTGCCCACGTTCTTTCAGATTTTGCCTCAATTTTCTTTAGGTTTTAGCTTCCAACCTTTCCCACTTGCTGAGTACTATAAAATGTTTACCTTTTATTTCTTACTCTTTTTCATCCTTTCTTTTTGTAATTCACTGGTTTTTGTACCACTTTGCAAGTTGGCCTTCCCTTAATCCTACCTTCCAATACAATGTTTAAAGGATTCTGGTAAGGAGTAGCAGTTTAAGCATCACCTTGGGGTTAGGGTAACATCTGAGCTATGCCAAAATCATCACCATTTTATAAATATTCCAATTGCTCCTGTACAGTCATCCCTAGTGATATCTGGCAGAACTATACCCTGAGCCATAAGCACACTTTTGAGCATCCTGCCCTCTGCAACCAGTTTCGTTGATGGGCTTACCTGCTTTTTCCACTTTCCTCCCTGGTTTCTCCCTAGTCTACCAAAGTTTCTGTGGTAGTCATGAAGATTACTTAATGGGGCATCTTATGAACATTTACAGTGGTGACATTTACAGTAGTTCTAGACGTTTTGTGAATCCTTATTTTTCTTTTTTTCTGCATAAATATGACCTAAAACATGATTAGATTTTTACACAAGTCCTAGAAATAGATAAAAGGAACTTAATTAAAGAAATGGCAACAAATATATTGTATATTGATTGATTATCCATTGATTGAAACACCTGAATCTAATTTCCCCTTCAAATGAGCTAATAATCTTAGAGGTTGTAGTAGAAATTAACATCTTCATTAAAGAAAGAAACTTATCCTTTAGTGGGACAGGTTGGTTAAACTTCAAGTCAGAAACCAGGCAGGAGGATAGTCTTCTAAAACCATGCTGAAGAGGGAACATCCTTTTACAGCATTATCAGAATGGTCAAAGAAACAATGGATACAGGATATTGAATTTACATACAGTGTCAATCAATGCATACATTTACTCTGATTGGTTCATTGGTTTACACCCAAATGATCAATGTAAAATAAAAGTCTATTTTATTTTTTTTTCTTATTATTCTTATACCATTTGGGTTGAGCCACCACCCTTGAACTTTCTGTGTATATAACAACCGTCCAGTCAGGTTGAATACAGGACATCTGATCTCTTAGTTATCTTTCAGTACATTTTGTGTATTACATTTTTGTCGCTGTTGTTCACTTGACCTTTAACTGGTTTCCTGGTATGCCTGAACAGGTTTCTGACACTTATTAACCCTTTATGCTATTTCTTTAAGATGAGTGCTGTCTTACCCTAAGATTATTCTTCCACCAGGTTTGCATAGTTTTTCACCCACAAATATGTTGCATTGGATGATCTTCCTCAATAAATAAATGAACAAGTATAATGTTTTGTGTCATTTGGTTAGTT
Source organism: Polypterus senegalus (assembly GCF_016835505.1). Classification (NCBI taxonomy): domain Eukaryota; kingdom Metazoa; phylum Chordata; class Cladistia; order Polypteriformes; family Polypteridae; genus Polypterus; species Polypterus senegalus. Next base: position 30,933,661 of record NC_053158.1, read on the forward strand.
TAATTCTCTTTATCTGGTTTCAAGACTTATGTAAAACTCATTTACTCGCTTTAAGTCATATTTATGCGCAAACAGAAAATTCTAAAGGGCTTACAGACTTTCTAGCAAATCTGTCAAAATTAATTTCTAGTGCTGTTTGTCTGTTAATTTTAAAAATTTATTTTGTTTTGAGATTTCAACTGTTAGAATTAGTACTTCTTCCCACTTGTGCCTTGGCTTATGATTCTTAACTGCTTTTTCACTAAGAGATCTAATGCAGTGTTTACTTTTTCAATTTACAAAGTGCAACATAATTTAGCGATTTGGAAATCTAAAGTAGTGGTGGCCTTTGGTGGCCCATGCTTTATGTTTCGGTACTACATTGTTTTTTTTCCAACTAATTTTCCAGTATTGTTTTGGATTCTCTTGAATGATGGATTCTTATTTCTATTACAAATACATAAGTGCTCAAAATGATGAGTAACAATAAAAAAAAAATATGGTTGTAAACAAGCATGAGGGTTCGATTCCTTACTAATGCCTGTTTCTGTAAGGATCACAAAACTGATAGATGTTTGTAGTTGTTTTCCACACAAACAATGGAAACTTTTCCACTGTGGTAATATGAATTCCAATCTTTTTACAGTTGTGGCTAGTGAGAAAAACTGCCTTTGTATGTTCTGTTTGAAAACTGTTTTTAATACTGCAGCAGTATTGTACGGTCTCATTCTCAGGCAGTTTCATTTTGCCTGTGAAAACTAATGAAGAGTTCATATTGTGGTCTTTGTTCTCTGCCTATACAAGCAAATTGATCTTAGTACCTTGTAAAATCAAACAACACATTTACACCATTTATTTAATGGCCCCTGCTGCCTATTTAGAACATAAAAAACATTGCATCAGCATATGAACTCCTTCATAAATGTCTTGAAAGTTTTATTTATTTATTTATTGTGGGCCTTAAATCTGCAACGCTTCAGATGGTTGTAACGTAAATCTTCGATTATTAAAAAGTTTCTGGGCCATGACTGATTTTCCTTGGATAGCATAGTTAGCTTTTTTTTAGTTTTAAGGTTTTTGCTGAGAATATTTTGTAGAAAGTTAGTTTTTGGTAATTCTTTTAGAATTGTACAAGTGGCTGTTCTTTTTTCAAGATATTAGAGTGGAGCTGCGTTACATATCTGGTAACGGCTTAATTATTTAAACTTTGTGCTTCTAATCTTCTTGTTAATTTTAAGCATAGAACTTCCATTCCCCTCACTTTGTAAATTTTTAATGGAGTTTAAATTTATGTGTAGAAATCAGTCTCCATGATGCTGCACTGTATTAAGCAAGTTTGATAATGGGTGGAGGTATAGTTTATGTAATTGCTTTGACCATTATCAATACAATAAAGTATAAGTTGTAATTTTACACGGGACAGTTGAAGTGTAATTTAGAAGTACATTGACTTTAAAAAAGGTTATCTATCAAAGGTAAAGTCATCCATTCGTATGATATAAAGCAATATTTCAGGTTGTAAATCTATATGATTACCAAATGCCTGAAACAAGGGGATACTCCAGAAATTTTATGCAGGTGTTTCATTTAACGCTTTTCAATATGCACTTCACAGTGTTGCTGGTGTATTACAAGACTGATAACTTATGGTCTTGGAAAGGATATTTGTGAGTATGTGACGATACAAAATTTGTGTTTGAAAGAAGTTAAATAAGCAGGTTCAGTTTGCATTGCTCATATCAAGTTCTGCATTTTAGTATGAGATAACAACATTTCTATTCTGTAACCAGGCATGTCTAAAGGGTTCCACATATCAGGGGTGTGTCATACTTGTATCCTTAATTAATATGTACACGTTTGTAAGATAAGTGTGTTAGGCTATCTGATGATTTAAATTGGCCGAGTGTGTGTGTTGGGGTCTGTGTGTGTGTATGTCCTGTAATGGATGGGTATGTCATTGGGGTTTGGTTCTGCCTTGCATCCATTTTAACCAGAAAAGCCACAAGCTCTGTTCGATCTTTGGCTGGATAAGTAGCTTAAAAAAAGGTTGGATGGATTAATGGATATCTGCTGGTTCTTTACCATTCTTTATACTTCTATTTCGTGGTGATCTTGAGGGTCTTGAGTAACAAAAAGTCTTTATACCTTCCTGAAAATAAAATTTAACACCAGTTTTCTGAATGCTTTTCAGTGATAAAAATTTACTGTAGGAGAGTAAGAGTGAATAAGCAGGTTAAAATAATTTCAGCGTTATTGAAGAGTGTACTAGATTTGTTACATGAGTACTGTATATAAGTAGCATTGATTTATATTGATATATATAATGTTAGAAATGCCATTCTCTTGCAGAGCTGCGATCAAATAATCATAAATATGTGGAAAGTAAACTAGTGTACAGTTTATAAATAATACATTTACTTTTGAATGCTTAAAAATAAAATGTGGCATCCAATAAAAATATATATACATACATTTTTTTTTCAAGCTGAGAAGAAGGTAGGGAAACCAAAAAAAGAGATTTTTATGGATGTAATAGCCTGTCACTGCCTTCACTTAATTAAATTTAACTTGAGTGGTTTTATTGGCAAATCAAAATGCAAAAGCTCTACCCTTATGGATTGGGTTAATTTTTTAAGACATGCAAGACACTTTACATATGCACAATGTTTACCATAGTGATAGGACCAGTGGTATATCTAAAACTAGCAAAATACCCGTGCAGAGACGTGTTGTGTTCAAGTTACATTCCGTGTTTCTCAACCGTTGTAAAGATAACAGGTTTCATTCATCGAAGTGTTCACTACCCAAATACTACTCGTGAATCTAAGATGTTTAACAGGCATTCCCGGTATTAACTTGTGGATTTGCCTGCGAATATTTAGCGGCAGCGTCTCTATGAACTTGTGGAACTGCCTGTGAGTATTTAGCGGCAGCATCTCTATTAAGTTGTGGAATTGCTTGCGAGTATATAGCGACAGCTTCTCTATGAACTTGTGGATTTGCCTGCGAGTATTTAGCGACAGCGTGTCTATTAACTTGTGGATTTTTTTTTGCGAGTATTTGCCGGCAGCGTCACAAAGTTGTTTTCGTCTAGCTGCATCAGAAAATGTACCACGACGTCTGACACGCCTCCTTTTTACTGTTCTCTCACAGCTTGGATTGCTGCTGTCATAATCAGTTTGAGTGTCATGGTTTGCTTCAATTACGTTATTATTTGCAGGGCTTGTGTTGAAGTGACATTCCGCATCTGTCAAGCGTTGTAAGCATACAACCGGCTTCATTGATAACTTCGCATCCAGCTTTTGAGAGTTGAAACATTCATAAACATCAAAGTATCCACTACTCAAATCGTCACCTATGAATCTAAGATGTTTAAGAGGCATTGGCGGTTGTCCAAAGGGGTAAAATATTTGGCCATTTCGGTACACTTGAAAGCGACAACCGAACAATTCAGCGGCAGCCATCAACTCACATGCAGGAGCATAAGTGAAGGGCTTAAGCATTTCACTCTTGTAGTGCCCCTGTGTAGTATAATTATCTCCTGTACCGTCATCAGTCCACACCTTGAACCTGTCCCTGTCATTCAATACATAAGACACAATGTTCCTCCGGATATCAAGATTGAGCCTGATATGGCCGTGCAATATGTAACACAGAGAATGGAAAAGGCAGACGGCATCTCCAGGCATGGAAACCACTCGGTAAGTGACAGTTCTTTGATCGATGGTGATCACCTCGATAGACATCTCACCACCCAAATCGCTACTCGTGAATCTAAGATGTTTAACAGGCATTCCCGGTATTAACTTGTGGATTTGCCTGCGAATATTTAGCGGCAGCGTGTCTATGAACTTGTGGATTAGCCCGCGATTATTTAGAGGCAGCATCTCTATGAACTTGTGGATTTGCCTGCGAGTATTTAGTGATAGCGTGTCTATTAACTTGTGGATTTTTCTGCGAGTATTTGTCGGCAGCGTCACGAAGTTGTTTCCGTCTAGCTGCATCAGAAAATATACCACAACGTCTGACACGCCTCCTTTTTACTGTTTTCTAACAGCTTGGATTTCTGCTGATGGACAGCCTTATATGGGCAGGCAGTCAATTACGTGGGAGGCGTGGGGATGGGGGACGCAATATAGGCAGGCAGCCAACTACGTGAGAGGCGTGGGGATGGAGGATGCAACTCCACCTCACACGGCGACCGAGCTGCAGGCTATGGACGTATATATGTACATAAGTAGGATTCAGTTATGACCATTACGCATAGAATTTCGAAATGAAACCTGCTTAACTTTTGTGAGTAACCTGTAAGGAATGAGCCTGCCAAATTTCAGCCTTCTACCTACACGAGAAGTTGGAGAATTAATGATGAGTGAGTGAGTGAGTGAGTCAGTCTGTCAGCCATTCAGTGAGGGCTTTGCCTTTTATTAGTATAGATGAATAATATGGAATCTGTAACTTGAAAACAAATCTTAAAGTATCGGATTTAAACAACACTGTGCTCAGGTGTGTTTGTTTGCAGATTATATAAACCTTTACTGGATAATATGATATTTACCTGACTGTAATAAAAACATGCATCTACTGTACATAAATGAACTGTTGGAATCTGTTGCACTGTATATCAGCAATAGGTTCTGCTTTTGTCAGTTTGCTGTTACAACTGGAACTTAAAGAACTTAACAAATTGCCAGAATCTGTCTATAGTCCTCTGGATATCTGACTCAGAATATTACTACATGCACTGAACTGGAAAATCTGTAATGTGCAGCCAACATAGACTTAAGTAGTAACAGCAGCTACTATATATTCTTGCATGCAGTGCAGTTTTGTCAACAGACAGGGCATTGGATTATTGACAAAAATTTGTGTTAAATGTAACAAAGCTTTATGGTGATTGTGGCCCATTTTCTGTTAACTTGCGCCAAATTGGTCACCTTAACATAAGAAAGGGGGCCAGTTTGCGAAGGGATCACAAAATGTATGTAATTCTATAGAAGCCAAAGGGATATATGATCATCTGTTTTGTCTTTTAGCTGCCTCTGAAACTCAGAAATGAAAAAACATCATTTGCAATATATGTCTAAACTGTAGGAAATCTAGAAAACCTCTCAACAGCAAGATGACTGATTTGCAAAGTCCACTTTGCCGGAAGGGCTTCAGCATCAGAATGGCAGATGCCAGAGACAAGTCCTCTACTCCCAGCTGAGCCAAGGCTTGAGTTAGTGATTCAAAGATGACCTAAAAACCTAACCTTACTAAAGGTCAGACCACCATCCCTAGCTGGGAAACCCTAGCTCTAAAGAGCCACATTATTCTTCAGGTGGCACCTCACTTTGAGGCCAGCTGCTTCTCAGACGAGGTGGGTAAAGTATTTTATCAGATTGTAAAGGAAGAGAACCCAGATTTGCTGAAGTTATTCCCAAAAAAACCCACAATCAGTGCCTCAAAAATCAAACTCCTGAGCCATCTAAGAACCTAAAATAAATTTGATGGATGTCATTTTCATATCAGACGACTACCAACAGCTGATTTGACAGTTTAAAACCACGTAGATAATATATTGCTTGACATTAAGGCAAGATGAAACATGGATGTCATCTCCATGTCCATGTCCATCTGAACATTTTTATACATAGGTTTTCATATTCAAGGTCCCAATGAGCTTATCTTGGCAGAGACTCATTGTAGGACACATTTATTCCCGCATACATACTAATATAAGCTCTCCCAACAAATGAATGTATGTTTCAGAAGAACTTTAGTCATTCTAAGATTACATTTAGTACATCATAATAAATATTACTTAGTAAAATGCAAATTGAATGGAAATTGTAGTTTCTTGGGTGGAGTGCATAAATTATAAAGGTCATATAAATGACTAACTATAGCTAAATTCAATTCTCCTAACAAAATAAGTCATTGCTCTTAGAAATGTATTACCCTCAAAATATATGTAAATATACAATTTACGAAAGGTCTTAAACAACAATCAGTTTGTTAGTTTTAAAGTGTAAAAAAGATCACCACTGAAGCCATTCTTAATATTGCCTTTTAATGATTTTTTTTTCTCTCTCAGTTTTGTACACAATGAAATGGGGCACTAATTTTAGACAGCTCTCACTTATGCTGTATATATGCCTACATACTGTATATATATTTAGTAAATATGCATACGAGAAGTATACAATTTGATTTTTGTAAATATTTTTAATTTCATTGGAGAGAAATAATATGCTTAGAAGGCAGTCCTTTCTTCAATAGTTTATGCTGATACTCAGTAGTTAGGAAAAAGACTTTACCCACTGCTGGGTAGTAGACATTGAAATTAATGAACCTGGGGTTTAGTAATCAAACGTATGTTTCCTTGACACAATGATTGTGCAATACATCATGTAAAAATGTATGGGTCTTTATCCTTCTTTAATGATCTAGCAAGTAATCTTTTTTCTTTCTCGTTGATTTTCATGCTCCCCTTGTTCCTGAGCTAAGTAGGGGGTGCCATTGGTAATGTATGATTACCATGCAGTTTGCCTGATCCCTGCTGAGATTAGTAAAATACGATGTTTAGTCATCCGATGTAGATCAAGGAACTCCAGCATTGCAAGAAACAGCTGAAAGCAACGCCTTGTACAAATAGATTGTTTTTTGACACCAGACTTGGCTACACTTAGTAAACAGTAATGCTTTGAAAATTGTTTAATAATCTGGGTTTTCCTTGTTAAAACAATGCTGCAAACTCCTTAGATCAATGATTAATTGTCTGAACATTTTGAATCATTTAGTTCAGAGTAATTTATACTAGTGCAACTTTCAATATTTTACACATCACTTTTGTAGGTTTAGATTAAAAAATATATTTAAATTGACATCCATGCGCTAAATTAAAATAACATTAAGCAGTTCTCATCATACAGTATTTATATAGTAAACAACTATATTATAGTTCTGAACCCTAGCAGATTTTTTTTAATGTATTTTAACACTTTCAGTTGTCATAGTGGTCAGTAGTACTGCTTTACAGCTCCAGGGACCTGCGTTCAAATCCTTGCCTAGTCATTGGTGAAATTTATCATTTTTACTTGAGCATGCTGTTATAGAAAAACTTTTGGATGTACAAAAAAGTATGGGGAGACCTCAATCTCATTTTTAGAATCTTCATAGTTTCTGTAACCTTTATTGAAAGCTCCCTATGAGTGATCATCATGATAATGAAGTGAATTGGTCAATGAACCCCATTCCTTATTTCTTCCATTGTCTATTTGTAGTTCTCATTATCCTTCTTCTGTAAGCCGTCACTCATTTTATTGAAAACACCGGTGGCATATCCTTGGGAACCTTTTATTATCAGTCACTGCCAAGCAGGCAACCCTAGGCGTTGTAGATGAACACTATCAGTTCATCAAGTTGAAAAAAGAGGCAATCTGTTTACAGTTAGTGATTTGACTTCAAGGTACAAGCAGGCCTAAAAATTATAAGTTATAGTAGTAGCTGAATCAAGGACCCATGTTTGGGAGGAATTTGGAGAGGCCATGGAGAGTGATATTTGGGCAGCCTCGATGAGGTCCTTGGAAACATTTCAGCGAGTCAAGATAGATGAAGGTGGGCCGAGAGGGTGTCATAGTTTACATGCTTCTTCAGTGTTGCTTGGAAGGGCTGGATAGTGCCTTTGGCAGACTGGAATGTCCTACTCTGAGAGACGGGAAAGAAAAATGCCATTTTAATATGTAAACATGGCAATAAGGTTGGGCTTGAACTTGAAGATTGTGGGGTACCCCTCCTACTGCTGTGTGACTTTTGGTCCATTTATTACATGGAGTTAAACAGAGCACCTTCATTGTAGGCATTGGACTCTTTCTTGTTTTAGTCCACTTCTGCCTCCTCATTTCTCCTGCAATTTCCCCTTAGCCACTTCAATCAATATCCATTGCCTAGCAGTGTTAATTGCTCGCAAATTTATAATGGGGAAGGGACATTAAGATAGAGAAAATTCAAATGAGTTGCTTTAGCATCATGTCGTATGCCTTTTATTGTCTTTACTGCCTAGGGTTGTTTTGACCTTTCCTCTGCTTTTTTGGATTGTGTTTCCTTTAACTGCAAAACAGGCCCTAATCATAACCTCGTCAACCATCCAGCTTGATGACTGACGCATGGTACTTGTGATTATGAACTGTTCTTTACCTATCGTAGCGTTGAACATAATTATCAAATGATTATAGTTTGATTGTGTCTGTCTAATGGGCATTTTTCTAGAAGTCATCTAGTTTGACGAGATGTTGCCATGTTGTTTTCAGGGAGAAGATGCTTTCTCTTGGCTACCTTTCAGTTAATGCAATGGTTCAGTCTTACTCTGATGGTTGCACCATGATGTTTAGCACTTGCCATGTTGACAGAGGCCTCTAGATCCCTGGATGTGAAGTAGGGATCATTGTAATTCTTAGAATACAAGAGGTTCTTTGTTATTTCTTAGATCATAATTTGATGTAATGTCAAATGGATCAAAATACCGGGACCCCCACCCCTCTGAAAATTGACAACTGCCTTTAATGTCTTCATTAAATAGTTCTTCTCTCTGTAGGCTGTTTCTAAGTGGCCTTGTAGTTCTTCCCACAGCAATCACTAGACAACAGTTCTTTGTCAGAACTATGGCTTCCTGAAATATTTTGCTGGTTATGATAAACAGCTTCATGCTGAACAAAAATGTAAGTTGGCTGCATCATATAGGATTTTGGAGAAACATGAAATTAATTTTAATTGAGGTTAGCTTGTTTAATCGCTAATGATGCTGACACATTGCATTACATCAGTTGAGCTAAACATCTGGTGCTTCTCGTTTCAGTGTCCAACAATAGTCGGCCAGCATTGATGGATTCCACTTGCCCTGATACCACTTTTCCAGAATTGCAATGTCCTGGTGAAAACTTTTCACCATGTTCGTCACTGACTACACCAAGATTAGCAGGGAAGAAGTCCAAGAGTGAATGCAGAAAATGAATCTTTAGCGGCATGTTGCACTTCGTGGTTTTGTATGCTTTAAGCATGTTGTCAACCATCTGGATGTAGTTTGGTGCTCTGTAGTTGTCAAGAAAATTCTCAACATCATCCTTGAAAGTCTCCATTAGCAGATCTTCAAAGTACTTGTCATTAATGATGTGTCAGATATGTGGACCAACAAAAAAGCTTTCTTTAACCATGGTATCGGTTATCCATGAAACCATCTTTGTCAAGTATTGAAATGCGTCATCTTCATTGTTCATTTTATAGTTAAAATGTTTAATTTGTCCAAGTTTTATATGAAGAAGAGGCAAAAATATCTTTGTTGGGTCTACAAGTGGTTTGTGTACTATACTTTTCTGCCCTGGAACCAAATGCTTAAGGAGCAGCCTGTTCTTTTTAATGCCATGTTCTTTAGCACGGCTGTCAATTACATTATAATTTAACCAATCAAGTGCACTTGATAAGTAACACTTGTTTCCAATTATATTCTATATGAAAACAGTAAAGACATACTTTTTCACTTATGGATTCTGTGTGTTAGTATATTGTTTGTTGAATAAATAATGACAAAGTAAAATGTGTTATGTGTAATTTGTCACTTGAGCTAAGACATATTTAATTTTAGACATAGTTGAGGACTAGACAATTTTTAGATGTTTTAAAATGTAAAATTATAAATTTGAAAGAGTGCACACACTTTCCAAATTACCATTGATGATTTCTTTTATCATGTAAATTATTTGTACAAGTAATTTTTATTCACATTTTAATCAATCAGTGTTAATTTAATATAGGATTCTTTAAATAGTACACCATGGCAAGCAGCTTTATGAAGCATTTTAAAAACAAAAACTTTCCATATGTGTTAAAGTTTCTAGAAACACCCTTAAGTGTACATAAGAAAATATGAACTGACAAAATACAGTAGTGGTAATTACAGATGTTAAAGAAGGAGTCAAATGACACAGTACATTTCCAGGTGAAACAGATTAAAGTGCAAGTAATAAGTGTCATTTTTTAAATCAGATTTGAATTAGTCTAGTAATAGAGCTTCAAATTGATTTCGGGAGAAATCACAGCTAAATAAATGTTCACTAAGTGTTACGTACTAAGTGTTTGGGATGATGAGAAGGCTGGCATCTAAGGATTTTAGTTGTCTGGTTGGTTGCTTAGAGTTATGTCGTGATGGCAGATATGTAATCACACTACACAGACCATAGTCAAAGCTGCAGTATTACTGTTTAATATTAATAATTATAATTAAGCACATTAATTAAAAAGTCAGCTATGGTTAACATTACTTTTTACGCAGTATGTTTTTTGTGTCAGTTTTAATTACCTTTAATTTTTCTGATCTATAGGTAAGTGAATGAAATGTATTTATCAGATTATCCGCATGATTGGCTGTTAATGACAGTATTTGCAGATGTTAATTATGAACATCCGCACATGTTGTTTCCTGCCATTCATCTCTTCCTTATTATTTTATATGTAAGGATTGAATTCATATTAATCCTATATAACTTGCTGTCACAGGTTTGATATTTGATCTTTGTCCAAAATTCTCTGTTTACAACTGCTATTAGTAAACATTTTTTAAATCATTTCTTTTGAGTCTTGAATGCAAGATAGTCCAGTGTTTTGAGGTGCTGTCTCACAGATCCAGCTTCAGGGGTTTTGCATGTCCTCAGCGTTCCAGCTTGGGTTTCCCACTTAGCACCTTAGTTTTCATCCTATTTGCTTAAAGAGGTGTTTGTTAAATGGATTGGTGATTCGAAATTGGCATCAGGTAAGTATGGATTTTAGTGTGCCATGTGATGAAATGTCACCCAGTCCAGAAGATTCATTACCTCCCTCATCCCTGGACTGAATTAAGTGAGTTTTCAAAATGTAATGTAATGTGACATGTTTTGTTTGGCAGGTTTAAATATATACAAGGTTTTGTACCCTAAAAGTTTTTGATTCGGTTTTTGAAATAAACTCTGTCATTGAAACAGCAGAGCTAAACATTTCACCACCTAGTCGTAGAAAAAAAATGTAAAGGAGCAGCACACAAGGCACATATGAGTTCGGAGTTGAGGAGAGAGAAATGACAGTATATAAGTGGTAAATTTTTGATTGACTATACCAGAGGCACAAAACTGTTTGTTTAGCTAATAGCTAGGCTGTTTCATTATCTCATTCATATATTTCTTGTCAAGATTGTCAAGGTTTCTCAATCAACTATGTGTTTTGGTAGTTTGTTCCAGATTTGCAAATTTACATAATTTCCAAAGTAAGTATATCTGAGTCTATTTACTGGAAAAACAAGCAAGATGCCCCCAATGGCAGATAAGAATGTAGAATTTTTATAAGTGGACTTAGTACTAGGTTGTTGTACTGTGTTAGCCATTATGAATGTAGAGAAAAGCCAAGCAAAATGACACCTTTTATTGGCTAACTAAAAAGATTACAATATGCAAGCTTTCGAGGCAACTCAGGCCCCTTCTTCAGGCAAGATGTAAACTATAAGTTTGACCCATCTATCAAAAAAAGTTTGACCCATCTATCCTTTTTGTATCCCACTTAGTACAATTCTGGATTATGGTGGCTTGAGTAATATTAGGCACAAGGCATGAATTAACTATGCACAGGGTCCTAGCCTATGACAGGATACATTCACATATATCCGTAGTCACTTACATAAGGCCAGCTGCAATGTGTTTTTTAGGGATGGGGAGAAAATTGTTAAGATTCTATCTGGTGTTTCTGTAAATGGACACCCATGCTCACCAATGTTGGAAACTGTGGGTAAGTCAGATAAATCTTCTTCAATGCTGGTGAATTTCTTTCATTTGTGGAAATCATTTTTATTGTGTAAGGCCGTATGTAGATTTTCTGTTTTTCTTAATTTTTTTCTGTAAAAAATATTGCTATTTAGCTTTATCATTACCAATGAGGGAAATTGAACATTTATTCCACTCAGTAGACAGACTATCCGTGCTGAGCTGTCAATGAAGTCTCTATGCTTCATACATTGCACCCCAGTTTCTTGCCTTTGGAGTTAAGTCAATTGTTCTAAGGGCAAAAATATAGTATTTGCTCTTTTGACAAAAAATAAGGCCATTTATCTACGCTTACATTTTTGTTAGTGTGTTTTGGAGAATTTGATTCACTTTGATTTTAAGGTGGTGTTATGTCTTCTGTTTTAATCTCTTGCTACCCTTTGGCAAACAGGCTAATATTATGAAAGGATTGGCAACTTGTTTTCATGTAGTATGCTTTCCACAAACAGAAATGAAACAATGGGAGAGCAGAGTTGAACGTGAACAGGAGAAATGTAATCTGACTTAGTTAACCCTGGGTATAGATGTTTAGCATAGAAGAGCTACTGTAGCAAACATTGTTAAAAAAACTTATTCTGCTAGAGAACAATGTTCAGCAATGCGGTTTTCTTTAATAAGAATATAAATTTACATACACTGATCAGCCTCAACAATCAAACCACTGACAGGTGAAGTAAATATCATTAATTATCTTGTTTCAGTGGCACCTGTCAAGGGGTGGTATATATTAGGCAACATTTTAACAGTCAGTGCTTGAAAGTGATGTGTTGGAAGCAAGAAAATGGGTTAGCATAAGGATCTATGTAACTTTGACAAGGGCCAAGTTGTTATAACTAGACAATGGTGTCAGAGCATCTCCAGAATGGCAGGTCTTGCCAAGTTGTTCCTTGTATGCAGTGGTTAATTTCTAAAAAAAATGTTCCAAGGAAGGACAACCGGTGATCCAGCAACAAAGTCATAGGTGCTGAAGGCTTATTATTGCGTGTGGGCAGCAAAGGCTAACTTGACTGCTCCGATCCCACAGAAAAGCTACTGTAGAACAAATAGTTAAAAAACTTGATGCTGGCCATGACACAGTACATTGTAGCTTACTGTGTATGGGGCTCTGTAGCTGCAAACCGATCAAGTGCCTGTACTGACCCAGTCCACCATCTGAAGTGTCCACAATGGGCACTTGAGCTTTAGAACTGGAACATGGAGCAATGTAAGAAGGTGGTCTGATCTGATGAATCACGTCTCCTTTTACATCATGTGGATGGCGGGGTGCCTGTGTGTCATTTACTCAGGCTAGAGATGGCCGCACAATGCAATATGGGAAGAAGGAGGCATTGTGGTGCTCTGATCAATGTTCTGCTTGAAAACCTTGGGTCCTGTCATTCATATGAATGTTACTTTGACACTTACCAGCTACGTAAAGATTGTTACACACCATGTACACCCCTTCATGTCAACAGTATTTCCTAATGGCAGTGGCCTCTTTCAGCAGTATAATGTGCTGTGCCACACTGAAGGCCCCACCTCGCAGCTTACAGAATTTAAACGGTCTGCTGCTAATATCTTGTGCCAGATACCACAGGACACCTTCAGAGGTCTTGTAGTGTCTTTGCCTTAATGAGTTAGCGGCATTAGGGGGACCTACACAATGTTAGGCAGGTGGTTTTAATGTTATGGCCGATCTGTGTAATATATATATAGCCACCACTTCCTATACTCAGAACATGCCCATGACTGGATAACTGATGTAGAGGGGCCCCGTTGGGGTTACGCAGACCTCAGCAATTCACGAGTTCCGTTTTTGTCATTTGGTTTACTTGACTTGGGTCAGATATCTCCTCCAACAACACTAATTTTAAACCATTGTGTAACAGGATGTATTGCATAATGTTACTGACATAAAATGCAAATAGAGAACCTCCTTAACGGAGGTCCACAGCTTGACTCTGTTAGGGGTATTGCTGTTTCATAAATCATCAAGTTTAACGTCATTGACAGTCACCTTTTGTAATAATTTTCCATTAACAAGCAGGTAGGTAGATGCCTTCAAGGCAACACCAGTCTGGAACACAGTTCTGTAGTATTGTTTTTTTATTACTAGTTTTAACATTTTATATATTATTATTAGTAGTAGTAATAGTTGTTGTTGTATTTTGTATTATTATCTTTATTATTAGTAGCAGCAGTAGTAACAACACATTGATACCCTGGACCATTATTATTATTAATTAAACCTTTGTTTATAAAGGAAACAAATTATTTGGTGTAGAATTGCCATTAAATACGTTGCCCTCCAGGTTGCAGCAACGCTTACAGTTACTAGTTTTTTTATAACTTGAGCTCATCACAATATACTTCAGGTCATCCATGGCATGCAAACAATATATACTCAGCTTGACTATCATCAGCGTCAACTCAAACCTCGCACAGAAGCTTTTGTGTTATGATGTCATAGAGGACTTATCCTTAAAAAAATACTAGGGGGCTTCACTTTCCAACCCCCTGGCCTGCACTACACGACAGCCACTTCGTGTCTCTGCCGTTCGCTTATGTGGATTTCACTTTCACCAAACAACAAATCTTTCAATTCTTCTCAGTATCAATTAAAAAAATGAATGTGCATGAACATTGCCTTATTCATCATGAATCAGAGGTCACTGTCTTCATTAGTTACCGGTATTACATTTTTAAGAGCATAGCTGGTCCAGAAACATACTTCTGTTTAGTGTCTTTAATTCTGTCATGAGTGTCTGTTTGCCTACAATTTGGGAATCTGGTTATACATATTTACAGACAGAAGTAAATGGTGAAAGAGTGCCTCACCTGTGTCATGCCGTTTTTTCTTGTAACAGAATTTCTTACAGAAACTAAGAAATGACTAATGGGTCATATGAATCTTTAATTTCGACATCCCTTTTGCTCAGAGAAGAACCTCCCTTGCCATGACCAGTGGATTCCCTGCCTCTGTCAGAGTTTCATTACCACATCAGCTTTCTCATAAATATGTCCTTATGACCCCATGGATACATTAAGTGGGAAGTACCTTGTGTGTTTCTCTTTGCAGGTACAGTATTTATTTTCCCCTGTGTATTATGTTAACTGCAACGATGCTTAAAAATGAAAAAAAAAAACTGTCTTGTTACATACCAGTGACCGCAAGCCAATGTGGAGAGATGTAAGGCCCTGTTGCAGTTTTGCTAGATTAAAAGGCACAGGGCAAACTATTCTCCATTTCTTCTTTTCTAGCCTAATATTGAATAAGGTAGCAAAATCTGAAGTTATACGTATGGTGCTATATAATATTCATAGGACGTTTATTTCAAATAGCACCCTTATTTATTGAGAACCATTCTAGGGTGCCTTATGAATACCAGACTATAGTACAGCTCTTTCAATGAATGTAACACAGACCTGCTCAGGGTTCAGTGCATAGTGTATAAAATGGTGGGAACTGAAATGGCAGCCTTATACTTTAAGGTCTCATATCTTTGTTGACCACAGATGGTAGCTTAAATAAACAAGTCTTTTTTTATTAGTGTTCTTGTAAAATTGAAACTTTGTATGCACACACTCTAAACATAACTGTATTATTTAGGAGACCCACTTATGTCAATTAAGTGTGTGGATAATTTACCATATTCCTCTTATTTTAAACATAAAAGAGGATTCTTATTTTGTGGTTATGTTTCACCCAAAATTATCCACCCATCCATTTCCCGATTTGATTACCCAGTTTTGGGTCATAGTGAGTCAGTACTTATTCTGTCAACTGTGAGTGAAGAGTGACAACAGTACAGAACATGATGCCAGTTCAGTTATACTTCCTAACATCAGGCCCTTTAACCTAGCATCCATATCTTTGGGTTATGGAAGGCGGCGGGCATGAATAAAATGTGGAAATTCCATATGTACAACAATTGAACTTAGAACTCTGCGTCGCTGAAATGTGGTTAACCTTTGTTTTGTATTGTAGCTTTTATAGGAATCATTACCACAAGGCACTTTATGTGCTACACAAGAATATAGTTCAACCTAAAAGACCATAATAAGGTGGACAATTTCAGTAGTAATGTTAGGGTTAAAGTAATGGTTTGAATTACTTATATTTTTAATCCTGTTCAATTTTATTATCATTATATCTTACAATAAATGCAGTATAAAATATTTGTTAGTAATCCTGATTGTGCAAAATATCAAAAAATTTAGTAATAGTACAGTTTATAAATAACAAGCAGACAGTACAAATTACTGAGCTGCAGAATAGTCTTTAATAATATAAAAAAGTGACTAGGTTGGAAATCAAAACTAGAGCTACATACTGCACCATGATGCTACTGAAAATGTACAGCGTTGAAAAACTGAATTTAATCCCAACGTAAAAATTTCAGATCTTCAAAAAATTTGATTCACGTGAGGTCAAAATTAAGTCAACAAATTTGGAAGTATGCATTAAGTAATGCACGGCTCCGTTTTAGGAAATTCTTGTAATGGTTGAAAGAATGTTGGTACTGAAAGTATATGTAATGTCAGAGATGCACCGATTGACAACTTAGACACTTCATAAATTAATTCTGTAGTCCGTATGATGGAGCCATCAGTTTTATAGTACCAAGGCTGTTTTAGTTGCTTCTGCATAATTCATCACAAAACATATTGATTCTGTGATGTGATTGAGTGCATGGCTGAAGGATTAATGCTTGTTTGGTGTTGTTGTTTTAAGAGCAGGACACACAGTTTAGATATCCGTAGATTCATTCTGATTTGGAACCGAAGTGAAACTGTGAATAAAGTGTAATGCTATTTTTACATTTTTGCTACATTTCTGAAGTTTGTTTGGTAAAACCGGATTATATTCAGTTTTGAATGCTGTTTCCAATGTTAAATTTCTCAATTTTAATCCTTTAAATATCAAACGATGCAGTTTTTGACCATTAGTTGGACATCATCATCGTAGATGGACTTCATAACAAAGGGCAGGTTTGTTTTAAGAATGGTTAGCTAATAATGCTCCTTTACCTCAGAGGCTATGTACTTGGCTAAGCTCAGGGTGCTGTTCTTTAGCATCAGAAAATGTACATCTTAATCAGTAAAGAGAGTGGTGCATTTAGTTGCCCATCTGCTATTATGTTTTAAATCCTGGAACCTAGAACTTTAGAGATGGTTTATTGCTTCACATTGCAGCATTTGATCACTTCTGTGACAGTTTAATCACAGACTTCATTGTGAGATGTGTCCTTTGTAGGTTAAGAAATGCTATTGTGTGACCTTTACTCATAACTAATAAATGTGCTAGAATGTTTACTTTAAAAAGTCAATTGTAGGTCTTAACATGGAAAACAAATTTTCATATTTCTTATTATATATGCAATAAAAAGGCAGAGTTGAGTTGTTAGTTATGTAACATTTGTCATATTTTGTAAGACGTTATTTCTGAAATTTTCCTGTTGTATGCCCCTGATCTCCTGAAATGTCTTTCAGTGATCTATGTTTAAATTGGCCCTTGCTAATGGGGTCAGCAGATTTAAAAGGACTGAAAGCAGTCTCCTCCTTGAACAGTGGTGGGTTCTGCCATTTCAGAAAAAATAACTCCATATTATAGGCCTAACTTTGACTTTATTACCCACATTTGCACATTTGTCTAGCAGTCTGTGTCCCCTGGAGCTCTTTTTAAATTTGAACATAATTCACAAGTACTTAATTCAGGGTTTGGAAATGGAGTGGGAGTGGTTTTTGATATATGGAACTATTGCATTTGGTGCACACTATTATAAGTGTTGTTTCTTTTGTTGTGTTTTTTAAGCGTCAGTCAAATTGTAATGTTTATTTTATAACATTTTAGGCTTACATTGTAAAGTTATTTGTCCATTCATGTGTTTTCTTAAACATGGATATAATAAGAAATCATTTCTTGTGGTGACCTTTGTAAAACATTAGATTGTGTCACCTGCTTCTTCAAATATACTGGAACACACCTTGACTGTTGTTTCTCATTTTAAGGTATTGTCTGTCTTGTTATTTATTTCATTCTGATATTCTATAAGGTAGAGCAGCTACTGTTTGGTATATTATGTTTTTTTTTTAATTAATTTTATTGCAATCCATACAAATCTGCTCTTACCTTGCACTGCTCTTGGTGCCAGGTAAGGTCCATCCTTAATAACATCTGTGATCACCTGCTCACTTACCAGTGACTGGAGCAGTCTGATTTTATGCCAAGGAAGTCTATCATTGACCGCATCCTAGCACTGAGGGTTCTCATCGAGCACAAATGCGAATATCGGCACAGTTTCTTTGCTGCCTTTGTCGATTTTCATAAAGCATTCAGCGCAGTCCATCAAGTTGCCCTGCGAAACATCCTGAGACTTCACAGGATCCTCTCAAGGTTGCTGGATGTCATGGCTGGTCTCTACACTGTTTCTGTTAGTGCTGTTCAGAATAGAGGCAGAACCTCTGTGTTTTTCCCAGTTGATTCTGGGGTGCGTTCTTGCTCCTACTCTGTACAATGCTTGCATGAACTAGGAGTAGGGCAGGGTGTTAGGGTCCATGATCTTGACTTGGCCGATGATGCTATGGTCTTTGTGGAGTCAATGGAGACTCTGATCAGGGCTCTCGAGAGACTGTACGAGGAGTCTGCGTGTCTGTACTTGAGAGCGTCCTGGATTAAAACCAGGATCCAGGCCTCTGGGGCACAGCCATCAGCAGTGTTTATGTCTCTGGAAAAGAGTGTCAACCTCATCAAGAGGTTTACTTACCTCAGCAGCAACATTCATGTCTCATATCAGTATTCAGATTGGGAGAGGATGAGGTCATTAGAAATGGGTATATGGCACTCCCAATATCTGTGCAAAAGGACAAAGGTCCAAGTCTTTAGAGACCTTGTGCTTCTTGTTTAGCTGTATGGCTGCGAGATATGGACGCTATCCAGTGACCTCAGGCAAAGACAGGACTCCTTTGGGACTGTGTCTCTTTGAAGAATCCGTGGGTACCACAGGTTTGACCTTGTGTTGAATGAGCATTTGCTGACAGAGTCCCAAATGAGACACATTACATGCATTGTGAGGCGAGCATCAGTTACGGCACTACAGCCAAGTGGCATGATTCCCCAAGTTTCATCAGGCTCGCAAGGTCCTTATTATTAAGGACCCAAGAGGCTGGACTAGGCCAAGGGGATGCCCAAGTAACACCTGGCAGTGGCAGATAGATGGACATTAACAGAGTTTTGGGGCTGGACTGTGTATCTGCCTTGGGTGTTGCCAACCAGGATGCTGAGCTGTTTCATAGTGTGATCGGTGCAGCATGCTCCTGACCTGACCTGACCTAGCACTCATTCATTTCTTAACATAATCAGATTTTCTGATTGGTTTCACTTTGTCATTATGGGTTGTTGAATTGTGGTAATATGAGATTTAGGTTTGTGGTGGTATGCTAGTTTTTAAATAAAAGTGGTGCACTCAGACTCCAGGCAAGCATAGGTGCATGCAGTAGTGTGTCGAATCAGCCCCTGCGTGTTGATCGGCTCTAGTGTCTGTAATTAAGGCACCTGCACCAAGGAAACAAAAGGGAGCCTGATCAAGATAGAGGGAGATGGAAATAGAAGGACAGAGGTTAAAAGAGCAAGAGAAAAGAAAAAGTGAAGAGGCAGAATCATGGCAAAGCTGGTGTGGTGAAGATAGTCAGGCAGTTGGAAATAGCCCAGAAAGAAGAGAGCAGCCACTCCAAGTGAGCTATTGACAGCATTGGGGAATGGCAACAGGAGAAAGGAGCAGGGCTTGTGGACTCCCCGCTGAAGGCCAATGGATGGTGGCGAGGTACATGACCCGGTTTAAGGGAGCATGTCTTCTCGTGCCATGGAGATCATAAAAGTAGAGCAGAGGGGACATCAATTTTGAAAGGAGGAACAAGGTACTCATGCTGGTTCTAAAAAGACAGATTCCATATTATAAACCTTGATTTTAACCATTTACATTATTTAGTTATTGATGATTTTAATGTCCACTTATAAATTATTTATATATTTTACTGCATTTTCTTGAACAGTTTGAAAATAAACATACTGAACTCCCTTGTTGATATGTGTCCTCATTGCCTGGCTCATCCTCAGACATGACTATCGAAGGTCACGGGTTCAAAGAGATGATGCCAGCTGCGAGCAACTGGGCCATTACATTAGTGTAGATTGATGGGCAAAAACAGCAAATGTATCCATTTAAAATGAAATGTACGACACAATAAAATGTGCAGAAAGTGAAGTGAACTGAATCCTTTCTGAACACACTGTGTATATATCAGTAGTGAGGCTGCAAAATTAAAATTCCTTTTTTGTCTATATGTAAGCAGTTTGGATTTGAGAAGAAGAGATTTTATAACGCCAGTTTTTATAATAATGACCATTTCTGATTTTATCACACCCCATAACTGCACCTATATAGTGAGTATAATTCATAAAACAAACAACCAAATGCAAAAATGACACTAAGCAAATTGGTTAGCCAAAAGTTTTTACTTTTCAAATAAGCTGATTATACAATAATACATTACAGAATTATTTCAGGAGATTTTGAATTGTCTAATTTTAAGTGTAATGCTTAAAAACTTTTGTATACTTGTGCATTTTAATTAATAACAAACAAATTGTTGCAATAGGTGTTCCATACATCAATAAAATTATTGAATCTTGTGACAGAAGTCATACAGAGTTTCATGGTTTAAATAATGTCAAATTATTTATTGTCATTGTACTTCTTGTGAATGGCAGGGAAGTGATACTGAATAATTATTTTGTATTTCCTTCAATCTGTATTGCACTGTATTTGCCACTTTCTACTTGTTTATGTGTTTCTACAACTGAAGTACACGGTCAGTCAAGTGACATACTCCTGGTCACACAGTGAGTCAGTAATCTGTACCGTACCTTCTATCCTTTGTTTTACATTTTATTTTAGCTGTTTTGCTATTATCAATTACTCTGTTATTTTTTGTACATTTGTATTCCTTTAGGTGGATTTGTATTTTATTTTTAATAATTAGAGTGGCTGGTATTATTAGACCAACAAATATCTTTTCAATGCAGGTGCAGTATAATGATCGACAAAATGGCAAAGAGTGCTTGACCTACTTAACGCTTTCACCTGTGCAGATGACTTTCCATGGCATTGGGAGCTCCATTGAGGCTAGCCATGATCAGGTACAGTTGATACAAAAACAGTTCAGTCATTTCATTTGTAAGTTTATTGTATAATTTGTTTAGAATAATCGATGTGGTCCTTAGGTATTGCTTTTTAGTTTCTTGCTTTTTCATTGTTACTCATAAAAATATTATTTTTTGCTTTACTGTGTTTATTCTTCTGTGGGTTGCCTTCCGGAGTACTGACTTTTGGTGCTGTTTAAAAAATTTAACATTATGTTTTGGTAGCCATTTTGTTGAGGTTGTTTTCATTTTAGTTGTCATCTTAGTTGTGGCCTAATTGGCTGTTTTTGTTCATGTGACTCTGATCTCATGACATATCACATCATTACCTGCTCCCAGTTAGGACAGACAAACTAAAAAACTTAGCATAGCAAGTTAGTAAAACAATTAAAGTCACTAAATGTTTTCAGGTTGTAGAATCCTTTTTTTGCCCTTTCATACTGAGGTTGGCTTTGCCCTTTGCCAATATAACTTTATTTATATATATATATATATATATATATATATATATATATATATATATATATATATATATATATATATATATATATATATATATATATATATATATAATAGACTTCTTATTTTAAGTCTATCTTTAACAATGGTTTTTCCTCTTTTTTCATCTCCTAGAATTTTTTTATTCCACATAAATGAAGGGCTTTTCAGCCTTCTCTTAACATATCAAATGATTACAAGTGACCCCTAGATGAAGAGGGTGTTTGCAGAAATTAAACAATTGCAATAGGAGAAAAAACAATAAAAAAGCAGATTAGTGATTTCCCTTTGTCATTATAATATTTTTCTTGTTGAAAATTCAGCCATTCAACAATGTTTAAATCCTCATAATAGTATTCTTCAACCAAAACAATTTTCAGAGAGCCTAAGTAAATGTAGAGACTTCATAAACAAATCTGAAATAGTTTTTGACCAACAACCACATTCTTACTCCACTGACTGTGCCAGAATGACTTTTATTACCTTATAGACTTCTTCATTTGGTGTCAACCCTCTATATGAACAAACATCCGTGAACATTTAATTTAACTCACTTTATCCAACAGTTTTCAGAGGTCTTTTGGTGATCATATGACCCACTCGTAAGAATTGGGCAGATGCTGTGGCTCGCTACGCAGGATAAATGCCTGAGACTGCGGTCCTATAAACTCATTCTGAAATCTTGTAACTGATCTGTTGGTACTTCCTCAGTTTTCAAATTCATTTTTTCTTCCATATTTCTTGGATAAAACCTAATTATTTCAGTTAGTTCTAGTGTAGGCAAACTGTCTTCTCTGGTGTTGATTAATAATGAGTAAGAGGTACAGAAAATGTTGGACTCCTATAATCAGGTTTCAAGAGCCTACTATATAGTTCATGTGCGATGGTATTGTCCTCAGGATGAGTCTTCAGTCGTGGCCCATGTTGTTTATGGGCCCTAACTACTTTGATGGTTTCATTTTCTTCTAGTGATATTATTTCAGCTTCATCATAAATGCAATAAATAGTTGATTGTCTAATAGCTTTTTTATTCACTGTTATTCAGCAGTATCTGTAAGCATGCTCCATTTTCTTGCCTTTAATTTCTAAATAAAGTACTTTCTGTTCATAAAAATCTCCAATCAAGAATAGATGTTCTGAAATAAATATAAATCCTTGAAATGTTTCAGAAGAAAAGATCAGCACAGAAAAATCTTATCTGAAAATGTTGTGACATATTAATACGTTTAGTATTAGTCAAAGCAGCACAAAGTGTACTATTTGTAATCCCTGAAAAAATGACACACTCATTAAAGAATCAAAGAAAAATACAATAAAACTTGCCATCCTGCCATATATTATATAGTTAACCTTTTCCTCTATGTCTAGATTCTATACAAATCTATACTCATTTTCCAGTTTTTAAAACCAATCTAACTCCAGATTAATCTCAAGTCACTGCAGTCTGTCCCCCCATATCAATGAAATATTTATGTATTATCTGTCTGCCTCTCTACATGTCTGCTTCCCTGGACGTACTGTATATCTGTCTCTCTGTCAAAAGAATATTTAAAATTTTAATAGATTTTTAAATATCCGTGTTATTCTAAATTTCTCTAATCCTCTTTAATCAAACCCCTGTGTGCATCCAGATGTCCGTGTGTGTGTGCCTTCTGGTGAAGTGCGCATGCGCAGGGCCACACGGCACGTGTTCAGTCTCTTCCTGTGCATTCCCTGTGCAGAGAGAGAGAGACACTCACACACACACGAGGAAGACACACACACACGAGGCAGACAGACAGACAGACACACACACACACAGACACACACAGGCACGCACGAGACAGACAGACACACACAGGTGCGCGCGAGAGAGAGAGAGACAGACAGACGGATGCACACACACGAGAGAGACACACACACACACAGGCGCGGGCGTGCATTGTTGCAATGTTACTTTTCTTGGTTGTTTATTAAATTACGAATTTTTCAAATGTTCTTTTTTTTCCCTGTGCCAATGACTGAAAAGCCACAGAGAAGCAAAAGGATGTGATGTGTTGATAGAAAAATTTTTAACAATCCCCTAACACAATAATAGTTAAAAACAATGGTCAGCATGCCAAGAAGATTGTTGTACTGGGGCATTATTGAAGTTATTTTTTAAAGCTTGCTCCAGCCATGTTTTCTATACTTTTAAGACTTTTGTCTTGATCATGTGATAATTAAGCAGTTAGAGTATGTTATAGAAGTTTTATATTTAGTAGTTATTGGTCGTTATCAAATCACAAGGGAATGATTGGTAAGTATCTGTATATCATGACAGAGGAACCAATCCAACATTAAGTCAACTTCATATAGTTAATATGACAAATTTTGCCTTTTCTTCAATGAATTAACAGATAGAAATACAAAAAGAAGCACCCTGTATCTTCTCACCAGTAATTCATGTAAAGAGACTGAGAACATTTTAACATTCTTAAATGGGCTTTAAATTAGATTTTCTTTTTGGGTGTGTTTTGTGAAATGTAGTTCACTATACATGATCCACAGTTGCACTATTAGCATTGAGATTTGCTTCCAACTAAGGACCTTTCACCAGTAAATTTCATATAGCGACCCTACAAAACAAGCCACATTCACTTGTAGATGAGCTGAGGCTTCCAAGTATACTGCATTTTTAAAATTAGCCTGAAAAAGACTCTCATTTGCCATGCATTCCATACACACAAGCATATACACAGTGTAAGATTTGCAAATAAACTCTTAGAACTTTAATGTGGGTCTACAATGACTTTCTTAATGTCTAGGCACCACCCAAAGATGTGCAGACTTCTCTGACTAAGCTAATACTCAGTCACAGTGTTTTAAATTGCCTGGAGGTAACTGAGATCTCATCAAGTGTGGTTGTGCCATTGAACATGTGCATGTTACAGTTAACAGGTTTCTTTTTTACACTTTTGAGGCAGTTGTTTCTAATGCATTTGTGCACAGACTGATGGATGCACTCTGTATAGTCATTCTGTACAGTACTTACTATAGCTGTTGCTGCTTCAGCTGCCACTATGAATGCAACATTATAATATGCAGTACTGCATTTCTTTCTTTAAAGTAGTTCAATGCATGTTTTAATTATTTTTAAAGATATTAATATTGTGAAGCATTTATATTCAATTAAATCTATCCATCACATATTTAGCTGCGTTTGTCCAAAATTGCCAAAGTTCTGCAGCTTTTAGTTTACTTCATAGGACAGTTCAGGCAATAGTGTGACACGTTTTCAAATAAATCCACAATCTAAATATATATTTTTTTTAAAGTTTTAGTAAAATTCAAAGCAAAACACTTCACACAAAAATAGAGAAAAAATTATGTTACAAAGAAAGTTCTTGTTTAAGGAAAGTTCTGTTTAATGCTTACTTATGTTGTTTCATATTTCTCTAAGTTTGGTCATACAATTGTTCATATCAAAATAGTAAGCAAGGTCAGAAAACTGTATACCAATGCTCTATTTATTAACTAATATAACAGTCCATACTAGCAGTGAGACTATTTTCCAAACAGGCTTATTAATTAACACTCAGTTTTACAGATATCACTAAGAAAGTTCTATTTCAGGTTAACTTACAGGGCTTAAAAGAATATACAGTAATCTAAGTAGCTCTTTTCTTATTCTTCTTCCTCCTCCTTTTCTTCTTCTTCTTTTTGGTGCTATGAGAAACTGATAATCCATTGAAATTAAGCAAACACGTAAGTGAATTTAACATTAGCTGTCTAAGATTGGCTCTTACATCTCCAGCTCCAAATTGTTTATACAGGAGCAGAGACAATAACTATATTTCACTTAAAAAAGAGCCACTGACTATTCTTATTCTCTAAATATTGTTTTCAAATAACTAGCAATTTAACTTATTTCAATTATTAGCTGTTTCTTGTAGCAGACACCTTTGCTGTCTGGCATTGTCTTGATGACTTGAGCCATTACCCAGGAGTTGCAGAGTGCAGCATCACTTACTATTAAAGCCATGTCTCCTTGCTCAAAATATCTTCTTGGTGTAAGCCATTTTTGACATTCTTGAAGTATTGGCAAATACTCTTTTGACCATCTTTTCCAAAACAAATCATCCATATATTGAATTTGCATCCAGCATCTTCGAGTATACTGGTCACTTTTAGAAAAGAGCCCAGGAGGCATGTTGGGCTCAGTAACAGTGAGTGATTGGGTGTAAGTGTCTCCAAGCCATTTGAGTCATCTGATGCCTTTATGAGTGGTCTGTTATTAATGATTGATTCTACTTCACACATTACTGTTTGGAGACTTGGAGACACTCATCATCAAGTGTTTGTTGGTTGAGTATTGAGTTTAGAATCTTTTTTTTTTTTTAATTTTATTAATTTTATTGTAACCATTCCATACAAATAGATCAATTTTTACAAAAAATTGGATTGAAAACAAGTCGCCTCCCACCCCTGAGAGAGAGTCCAAGGCCAACAGAGTAAAAACTAAGGCTTGTAAACATACCTAAATTGATGAGTTTAATAGGCCAATAGAGATGAATGGAGAAGAAAAAGAAACGTGGAGATAATTGCTTCCTTGGTGCATTAAGAGCTTATTCTAAAATATTATTGATTAGATCCTGCCAGGTTTTGAAACAATTCTGTACAGATCCTCTAACTGAATATTTGATTTTTTCCAATTTCAAATAGTATGAAGAGTTTAGAATCTTTCTTATGCTTCTGATTTGTCTTTCCTTTACTCCACCTTGATGAAAGGCTGATGGTGGATAGAAAATGGCATTGCAAAGTTGCAATAAACTTTGTTCCATTGTCCAAGTACATGATTTTAACTTGTCCTCTTTTAACTAGAAAAGGTCCAAATTAATCAACTCCCACATTCGTGAAATCTTGTTGGTCAGGTACCAAATGGTCTTGTGGCTAAGCTGCCATCTTTTGCTCCCCGTCTTTCGCATTGTTTCTGCTACATTTTTCACATTTTGAAAATGATCTCTCTGGTAATTGAGTTAGTTTGAGGTTTCCAATATTTCCGTCAGAGTCACTTCTCCTGATTTACCTTTTTCAGTAAAAACTAACCATTGAAAGATGTGAAGTCAGGAATGTTGTTTCATTTAAAAGAAACCAATCAGAGCCTATAAGGCAAAGGCTTTTATTATTTATTATTCTATTATGGTTAGTCTTGGACAATCAGCAGGGACTGTACTAAGTACCAATAGGATGAGGACAACCAGTTGTACTGCTTTTGAACAAACAAAATTATTGCAAATGATCAGATATGCATTGGAAATTTTGTTTCTCAGGAACTATTAACTGGGGTTAGGGTTAGTTGGCTGTATGTTCTGCTAGTATGGTTTCTGTGACACTCACTAGATTCAAAAAAACTTTCCCCTCAGACAAGTTCACCCAATGCACAGTGCTATGTAATACTATTCATGTAAATAAAAATGTCTGCCTATGAGCACAATGACATATTGTTATATGTCCTGTTACTCCGTTCTGTTTTCTAATGCATGTGTTTTGTGCTAGTCTTGTGAAAAAAAAAAAAAAAAAAGTTAAATTAATTAAACTGAGTCACGTTGTCATTTTACATATAAAGAAGACACAGACTGCAATAAAGTTTTGTATATTTCCAAAAAAATCCTGCGACATGCAGGTATGACATAAGGTTTAACACATCACTCACTAGCCATGTTATTTTATCTGCAAATCTATGGCACTCGTATACTCACTCTCGTTCTGCCTGCCCAAAATCCTTAAATTATTAGCAAGTTTTTTTTAATTTGAAAAATATACTTGCCAAGCAGTAAGAATTATATTTGTTATTATCTTTAAAATTTCAGATGTTTAGTTATATAATAATACTTCTCTTGTTCATCCATCAGTATGTTTACTAGTTCAGCTTAATACAGTTTCAGTGTTACAGGAAACCAGAGTCTATCCAAACGACTTTGGGCCTTTAGGTGTGGTGCCAGTATTTTACTTTTTTTTTTTTTAAACATAAAAACTTTCAAGCACTTCTTTCTAGTACTGAATATAATAAGATCTTTATCTCTTATGTGCTATAAATTAATGGCAAGCTAAGATGAAAAACAGAGCATCAAAGTGTCATTATACATTTTAGCAATGCTTAATACAGTATGTTTGTTTTGTAAATGTTTCACTATTTCTAAGTATTAGCATTGTTTTATGTGCTTCAGAGGCACTTTCTTTTGTTTTGTTCTCTTGTACATGAAAGCTTTATTACTTAAAGACAGACAAATGAAGAGTCTTTGCTTTACAAGCTTTTCTGAAATATTAGTCTCTGCAGCTTTGGACTCCTTGAATGTTGCCCTCCTTGTAACATGCATGCCACTGCCTTTTAGTGAAAAATATCTGCTTAAACGGTAATTAAAACTTTTTACATTTTAAAAACATAACCACTTCTTCTTAGCCACTGTATCGAAGCTGGTGTTATTTTTTTTAAACCAAGGAAAATGAAGTGTTCAGTCATATAAAAGTACACTTGCTCCTTCGCAAGTGCTGCAATGGGAAAAATGTATTTCTGAATTAATTATAGTGCAAAATCCAGCAGATTACAACAGTTTCACTCTGGCATTTTTTCTGCAGTTGCTTCATTGTGCAAAATCAGTGAAGCCTAAAACAAGTTGCTTACATTATCAAATCTAAACATAGGAGAACCTTTTGTTCAGATCTTCAAAGCTCCCTTGTATAATAAGGCTTTTTTATAACCAGTAATAGGGTTTTAGGTTGTATGGTCATTGCATCAAAATAGAAACTTATGCTATACAGGGTGCATCCATGTTATTATGTTGATCAGTGATGCATAACCAACTGTTAACATGCTTCTGTTTGTCTGCTGTTTTTGTGCAGAATATTACATTTGGAGGTAAGACTTTGATGGGATTTTTAAATATGTTGACCAGATGCTCTTAATAACAATAAAATGTATATTTATATTAATTGTTAGTTTTAAAGTGAGATCAAAGACAGTGTACCTTTACTTAGATGGATGCATATAGTAATAATGGTAGGAAATTTTCAACGGTCACATCATATAGAATGTTGTTATATTTTTCAAATTTCTTCATTTCCTATTTTTGCTTCTGTTAACGAATGAATGGTTCATATAGCACCATTCATAGTGTATACCATCACAAGTTCTTTTACAATCCACATACTTCTTCCATACTCCAATAATTGTATCTTAATCTGAACTCTTAAAAAAATTTATATGTACAGTGAATATTATGTATTTGTTTAACAACTTGATATCCAGCTAAATTTTCAACAATACTTAAACAATTTAAAAGAACACCATTCTTTAATCCCTGTAACCATAAACTGTACACATGAATTAAAAAAGGGATGGATAGATCTTTTTGCATGGGTTAGCATGGCGGCACATAGGTTAGTGTTGCTGCTTCATACTTTCACATTCCTGGCTTTAACTGCCAGCCTGGTCATTGTCTGTGCAGAGTTTGCACATTCTTTTTCCGTCTGTATAGTGTTTTTTTCCCAGGTATTCTGCTTCTCCTCTTGCATCCCAGAAATGTGCATGCAAATTTATATGAAAACTTAAAATTGGACATGTGTGAGTATCTGCATGAATGTGCCTGATGATGAAATGGCACTCTGGCCTGCTAAACTGGATTAAGCAGATTTAAAAATAAATGTAGTTACCTTCCTGTAGACAGCATTGCCCCAAATTGTTTTAAACTACAACTGATAGCAAATGTTTTTAACAATTCTGTCACTGGCGTAATAACTGACTTACTCAGTGTCACACTGTGACTGAGTGGTGAGAACTGAATTGGCATCCTTGCAATATGCAGTTGAAAAACTTGGCCACTAGGCCATACTTCTGGTAAGTTAAAGTCAAATGATTAATATTCATACAGTATTAAGAATAATAATTTCTTTCTGCTCTGCAGCTAATATGGCTAATACAATAATGTAATTATTTCATAAGACATGCTATAAAATGTACAGTTATTAAACTAGATTTTCTCGTTGTTTTACTTTTTAATTAAAATATTCGTCAGATTTAATCTCTTTTATGCATACATTAATTCACTTCTAGTTTCAGAGTTTTTTTCCTATAGAAACAGCTGTTATTTTTATTTGTGCCATTTCTTCAACAGAGGTATCTGTCTATTTATTGAGCTTAATTTGTTTTCCTCTGTATATAAATAATAGAGAATCACGTAAGTCTAAACCTGGAGTGCACAGCATCCTTTGTGATCTATTGCAATTGGTTACATGACCTTGAATGTCCAGTTTGCCTTTTTTCCTTCTTTGATTTTGTGGATTCTCAACAATTATAAAACAAGCTGTGACAAGGGCTGGGGGGATTGATTGTGCTGATGATGAAGACACCTGTTGAGAAAATAAGCAGGAATGGGCTAGACTGATTTGCAAGTGAGTGGCTGCTTGCCAGTCTTCACATGATCCCTGCAGTGAGCTGCTCGGCCACCTACGGAACAGGAACTTTTTGAAGTCTCCAGTTTAACATTTTAAAAGACGTTAATGCAGCAGGACATCAGGGATGGGGGGCCTTGGTGTCACCTAGTCAGCAGCTGTTGAAATCATTTCATTATGCTGTGTGATGCTTGCATAGCAATCCAATTGTGTTTGACAACATCTGAATGAGGACTTGTTCCTTGATGAAACAGAGGAAGCACACACCTCATATCAGGACTATATATAGCTAGAGTTACAAGATTATAAAGAAAAGGTATAACATGGAGAATTAAATATATTTGTATTATATGTTACATTAATTAAAGCCAAATCCAATGCCATGTCTATGCTTTGACCTTCTGCAAAATATTCTATAAGCAAAATACAATTGCAAATATGAAGTTTAAATTTTAAAATGTTCCCTAATTTGATCATTCTTCCATTTATAGCTTTAAGCAAAAGAGCCTGCCCCATCTGCACCTACATATACACAGTGCAAAATAATTGTTCTGGAAAGATAAGCAGACTCAGGAAGCACACAATAACATACAATTGCCCTGACAAGTCATGTGTTGACTGTCTTCAACTTTTGGACTCAACAGACACATCAGTTTGTTTTATGTTGACTTTTTAGACATTTTTGCTCTTGATAAAAGTCATCCTTCTCAGAATACTGCTTTTTACAGGTTCAATACTATCTTGCCATGATGCATAAAGCATCAGAAAAAGGGTGTAGGCATCTAAGCATTGACTAATACATGTTTTATACAGTCATATGACCCATGTAAAGTTATAACAAAAATAGTTTATTTTGTATTTAGTATACAATTAATTGACTTCTCCTTATAATGCAGTATAGACGATATGCAATAACTGTAAGGAGCAATAAACCTACGGAAAAAAACGAGGAGTTTGCTAACAAGTTTTACTTGGAACCGTTCTGTTCAAGATTACATGACTAAATAACATAAGTTAATACATTTATTTATCCAATTTCCAACTCACTTGTCCGGTGTGCGGTCATGGAATGCCAATGTCTATCCTGAGTCCTGACAACATTGGACTTAAGGGGGCAAAAAAGTGTTGTGTTGCCCCAATTTTGGGTAAAAGTAATTTTGACTACTTTCAAATAGCAGTACACAATATTCAGCCCAACACGAGTACTTATCTGTCCTATTCACACTGACTTTGTTCCATATTTCAAAATCATTCTGTTTAGTAAATTGAGCTTCATTTCACAATAGGTGTGGATATTTCAGATATAATGTGTTTATTTTGTGTTATCATTTATATATACTGTTTCAAATCTGATCTGTGAGGAAATATGTACGTGAGACATGTATGCTGGAGTGGCAAAAAATGTGCTGAATAGCACAGTAGGATGGACTGAAAAAGTGAAGAAGTGGCTGAAATAGTGAGGAGATCTCATGAAGATGATTATTCTCCAGAGGATGTTTAGATACTTTACTGAAGCATCTCCAGTGGCTGGCACCAAAAGCTTGTCTAGGTATCCGTCAGAAAATAGGTACTAAATGGACCTTTGAAGGGCAATTAACTTTAGCTTGAGTTTGTCAGTTTTTCCTTCACCAAATTTCTGGTTGTTCCAAAATATTAAATCTGTTAAGTAAGGTGAATATTAAGGGATGTCAAAGATAAGACCATATTAAGTTTTGTTTTACAGCAGAGGTTATTAATAGAATGGGGCTGTGGTTGGGGCCCTGCACTAGAAAAGGACCCCCTAAAAGAACTTATTACCAATGAAAGTTACACATCATCTGACGATTATTATTTGTTTCCTGGTTTTATTAATAAAAGCAAAACAAAAGCACATTTTTTAGTACTTCTTTGAATGCACCTCACCCTTTTCTTGAAGGAAAACTGGACTGTTCCATTATTCCTGGACCCTGTGTAGCAAGCAGCCCGTTAGATCAATCACAAAGAATTTGTAAGAACTGGAGAATCAACCACATAAACTAAGCACTGAAACCTACTTGCAATCATAAAACAAAATGTAGCTATCGCTCCAGGTCAGAAAATGGAGATCATGTGTTCATGTCCCAGGTCCTCCCTGCATGGAGAATGCTTTGAATATTGAGAAACGCGATATTTAAATGTAAAGAATTATTATTAATAAGAAAAAAGGGCAAACAAAGAAATTGATAGAGAAACTGCCAAAACATACCTCTTTTTCCATGCTCCTCCTAAGATTACCCTCACAATGCTGTAGCACAAATGTGGCATGTGCAGTCCTAGCAGCCACCCCACCTGTAGTGTCAGATGCAGTGGGAAATAAAAGTACTTACGCTGAGATTACTGGTACCCCTAACCATAGTGACAGTGAAAAAACAGATGAAAATGTTGGTGAGCCTCTTCCCCTCCAACACAACCATTATGAATGATAATCCTGCTCTCCGGCAAATACATTCATCCATTCATTTTCCAACCTGCTGAATCCTAATTACAAGGTGGAGCCAATCCCAGCCAACACAGGGTGCAAGGCAGGAATCAATCCCAGGTAGGGCGCCAACCCACCACAGGACACACACACGCACACCAGGGACAATTTAGAATCGCCAATCCATCTAACCTGCATGCCTTTGGACTGTGGAAGGAAACCGGAGCACCCGGAGGAAATCCACGCAGATACGGGGAGAACATGCAAACTCCACACAGGGAGGGCCCGGGACGCGAACCTGGGTCTCCTAACTGCGAGGCAGCATCGCTACCACTGCACCACCGTGCCGCTCCCATCAAATACAGCTATCAGATAAAGACCACTCTTCACTGGTTAGGAGGTGGCTGAAAAATAGTTTATCCTATATATGTCGATGGCTGCCTATTTACTAAAACTACTTATTATACACAAATGAAAAATAGAGAATGGATAAATAGATCATGGAGGGTATTCAAAGAGAGAAAAATCACAGGATGATATACTTTTGTTCCTGCCTTCATGATTGGAGAAATTTAATTAAAGCACCATAAAGTCTGCAGAATACATTTCTGATATCAATACCTATCACAATCTCTCAGAGACGCTAAAAATAAACTTTAATCATCTGCTTCACACACACGTTTATCAACAGTTTTAAAGTCGTTTACTGATCCACATTTTGTTTCATCTTTTTATTTGTGTGTGCAGGCTGTTCTCCTGTTAATTATGATAAATGTTATTTTCCCTTTGAAAATTTGCTGTGTGTTTTGCCGCCAGACTGTTCTCCTATTGATTATGACAAGTGTTATTTTAAACTTTTTGCCTAACAGTATGATTATGCGTCAGTTTTTATTTGGAAAAATAGGTATTGAGTGGGCCTTATGTTATAGGATATAGGAACTTTAGGAGTTGGACATATTTAGGACAGACTTAAAGGATTCTTTTAGGCTTACTAAATAATTAATAGTTAAATTAATTATAGGTAGAGCAGTGTACCTATGCATTGGCATTCGGCCCTAATCCCCTACCCTAATCTTAACCTGTGTTTGCATATGGCACCCAAATCACTAAATCTACTCTGGACAGCATAATGAAATGCAAGTTAATTAAATAATCTGACTTTTTGATAAAAGAGTAATTTTAGTACAGAATATTTATTCCCAAAGCATTGTTCATTGATACTTTAAGTAAGTAAAACTACACTTTCAGCTGAAATATACTGTATCCCCTTCCATCTTCCAACACCGTTTTTTTAGTTATATTCATATTATGTAGATTATATAAATATCAGGCATCTGCAAAATCAGGTACAGTCACAAAATGTGAAAAGTGCAGATTCTGTGTTCATGTTAACAAGGCCCATATCCATGGTAGAAAATGAATAATGAAATTATTTCACTCCCAGTTTTCTACTTCAGTTTTAGAGTGTGCAACTTATAATTCATTTTTAGATAATTAAACAATCAGTCCACATTTACTGCCTCAAATATAAAGTAAGAAATGCCCCTTTAGAACTAATAGGTCAGATGATAAGGTACCTTCAACCCTACTACAAGTACCTGGTGTTCCTCCCTGAATTCTGCTCTGTCAAAATATTCAACATAAATTCACAATTTTATCATGTGTGAGCCATTTTTGGCTATGTATATATGATAAGCCTCTGTCACCTCACTTTGGATTTGCTCTGCCAAGACATAACCATGGTATGCAGCAATTGCCTTTTAACATGTTCTTCTAAAATCCTCCACATCAGTGAAGGCTTTATTGTACTTAGTCAGTATCCATGCAGCATGGAGGGAAGTACCTGTAGCTTATTCTTGTTGACTGGATGAGTATTTCCTTGCTTTCAAGGCCCTGATTATCCTGTGCATGCCATCAGACTATGGTTAGATAAGTTTCATTAAAAAGTGACATGTTTCTGAAGATAGATAGCACTTTACATTGTACTTGTTTTATGATGATTCCTTATCTTACATAGATATAAATTAAACTGGGTTGTATTGACGTAAAGTGTGTGTGATATGAATGAGTGGATAATTGGATGAGAGTGTCCAGGAGTGAATGTGGAAGTGTGTCTGTCAAATTCTATTGTTTGTGTTGTTGTTTAGGCATCTTACTGCATGGCTTGGTCTAGGCTAACTCATATATTATTTTCTCTGATATAATTTGACCCCATATCAAATCTATTTGATGATACCTGTGAAAGAAGCTACTCCACTGATTCTTCCCATACATTAAAGTAAAGATTCCAGTCTTTCCTTAAGTGTTTACTATTCCTGTATTTCTTTTGCAGTTGCCATTAAAAAACGTATGGAATAATTTAGCTGGCATGGACTAATGCAACCTATTGTATTTGTATCAAAGACAATGTTTTAATTTGAACTGTGTATGAATACTGTATTCTTTTCTTTATCTCTACCCATCTACCAGCATGAAGTAATAGGCTTCAGTCTTCATGGCTCATATGTTCTTAATTCATGACTGTTTTGTTTGATCAGGCTTTGCAACACTGCAAAACAAGGTGGAGAGGACTGACATAAAAAAGTTATTGTAATCAATATGCTGACATCTAAGCAGTAGAATTGCAGACTAACTAATAAGGAGATTTGTATTTCATTGGCGTAAATTTTATTTTACATACATTTGTCTGTTTTGGGTTCATAACCTAGCACATTTTTTCTGTATTCTTTCCCATCGTCATTAACAAAGAAACTGGGGATTTTTTACGATAATGATTTGACCGTGATTGCTTCTTCTGAATGGTTTGCTAGGAATTTCTACCTCTGCTTTTTTAAAAAAGATTTTTAGACTAGATTTGAAGTGAAGTAACATTTTCATGTATGTTGTAGTGGAAAGCAGCAAAAAATACACAAATTATGAGGTGTAGCAACATTAACTGTTGGCATGTGGATACGTCAAGCAGTGGCTACTTGAACAGTATCATGGGTAGCAGCATTTGGGAGTGTATAAAAAAGTAGTAAGTACAGATTCAAAATAAAAGTATACTGGTTGATGAGAATAATTTGTATTTTGTAATTTGTATACTGTGTGCATGTGTGTGTATAAATATATATATTTATAGTAAGTTAGCAGGGAGGATGTGGACGAAACTTGCCGGGAGGGGAGTGGAGGCAGAGAATGAAGAAGGAAAGGTTTTTGTGCTGGACTGTGTATTATGGTGCTATGTTGTGCTATGCTCTGGGGAGCGAGAAAAAGTGCTTCCCAGCTCGGAATAAAGAGTGTTGTATGTGTTACATCTGCATCTCTGCCTGCCTGTCTAACTGTCCCCCGCGAGTCTGCACCACGTAGTAGTGAAACAGGACAAATTTTAAAAAACAATTTAAAAAAATAATAATAATAGTTCTGGCAAAGCCGGAAGGTAGGTACGCTCGCACATCAAACTTTGGCACTGTATCTGATCATGTTCAGCTCTGACATGAGAGCGTCCTCCACGAGGGGAGAAAAGCATGTGTACGTAATATTTCTGCCAATCAGCAGCTACCCTTTAAAACGCATGTAGCTCTGATCACTGTGTCAAAAAACATCAAACGTTACTCCTAAACAATGTGTAAATGGTAATGTCTGTTGAACAAACAGGTATCGCTAGCTAAACAGAGGCAAGGTGCCCTCCAACACATGGCGAGAGGTAGACTGACCCATACTGAGGTTGGCGCGTGAGTAAGGAAGGGGCCCCACCTCCCTTATCCTTGGCTCGTAGTCTCTCTCTCGGATTTGCGCAAATAAATTGGTACCACAAGTGAACTATGATACTTTACGTAATAAGGGAAGTTGCAAAATCAACCGGAATATTCAAGCAAATTATAGAAAACAACCCGATCTAAATCCATTAAGTAATTCTCTCATGAAAAGCGGACAGACAAACAGACATTGGATTTTATATAAAACCCCAATTCCAATGCAGTTGGGACGTTGTGTAAAACGTAAATAAAAACAGAATACAATGATTTGCAAATCCTTTTCAACCTATATTCAATTGAATACACTACGAAGACAAGATATCGAATGTTCAAACTGATAAACTTTATTGTTGTTTTGCAAATCTTCACTCATTTTGAATTTGATGCCTGCAACACGTTCCAAAAAAGCTGGGACAGGGGCAGCAAAAGACTGGGAAAGTTGAGGAATGTTCAAAAAACACCTGTTTTGAACATTCCACAGGTGAACAGGTTAATTGGAAACAGGTGTTTGTCATGATTGGGTATAAAAGGAGCATCCCCAAAAGGCTCAGTCGTTCACACGCAAGGATGGGGCGAGGTTCACCACTTTGTGAACAACTGCGTGGGCAAATAGTCCAGCAGTTTAAGAACAACGTTTCTCAACGTACAATTGCAAGGAATCTAAGGATTTCATCATCTACTGTCCATAATATCATCAAAAGATTCAGAGAATCTGGAGAAATCTCTGCACGTAAGCGGCAAGGCCGTATACCCACACTGGATGCCCGTGACCTTTGATCCTTCAGGCAGCACTGCATTAAAAACTGACATCATTCTGTAAAGGATATTACCACGTGGGATCATGAATACTTTAGAAAACCATTGTCAGTTAACACAGTTCGTCGCTACATCTACAAGTGCAAGTTAAAACTCTACCTGCAAAGCGAAAGCCATATATCAACAACACCCAGAAACGCCGCTGGCTTCTCTGGGCCCGAGCTCATCTGAGATGGACTGACGCAAAGTGGAAAAGTGTGCTGTGGTCTGACGAGTCCACATTTCAAATTGTTTTTGGAAATCATGGATTTCGTGTCCTCCGGGCCAAAGAGGAAAAGGACCATCCAGATTCAGCGCAAAGTTCAAAAGCCAGCAACTCTCCTCTTTTAAGTCAGTGGGAAACCGATGTGTTATATTATTTGAAATTGGAAAAAATCAAATACTCTGTTAGAGGATCCGTATAGACTTTTTTCAAAACATGGCAGGATCTAGTCAGTAATATTTTAAAATAAGTTCATAAAGCACAGAGAATTCTTTGGTATGTTTACAAGCCTTAAATTTTACGCCGTTTGGCTTGCTCTCTCTCTCAGGGGTGGGGATCGATCTGTTCTTAACTCAATTTTTCTTTTTGTAAAAACTTTATTGCTTTGTATGGATTGCAATAAAATTAATAAAAAAAAAAGCCAGCATCTGTGATGGCATGGGGGTGTGTTAGTGCCCATGGTATGGGTAACTTGCACATCTGTGAAGGCACCATTACTGCTGAAAGGTACATACAGGTTTTGGAGCAACATATGCTGCCATCCAAGCAACGTCTTTTTCAGGGACGTCCCTGCTTATTTCAGCAGGACAATGCAAAGCCACATTCTGCATGTGTTACAACAGCGTGGCTTCGTAGTAAAAGAGTGCGGGTACTAGACTGGCCTGCCTGCTGTCCAGACCTGTCTCCCATTGAAAATGTGTGGCGCATTATGAAGGGCAAAATACGACAACGGAGACCCCGGACTGTTGAGCAACTGAAGTTGTACATCAAGCAAGAATGGGAAAGAATTCCACCTACACAGCTTCAACAATTAGTGTCCTCAGTTCCCAAACGCTTATTGAGTGTTGTTAAAAGGAAAGGCGATATAACACAGTGGTAAACATGCCCCTGTCCTAGCTTTTTTGGAACGTGTTGCAGGCATGAAATTCAAAATGAGTGAAGATTTGCAAAACAACAATAAAGTTTATCAGTTTGAACATTCGATATCTTGTCTTTGTAGTGTATTCAATTGAATATAGGTTGAAAAGGATTTGCAAATCATTGTATTCTGTTTTTATTTATGTTTTACACAACGTCCCAACTTCATTGGAATTGGGGCTGTGTATATATATATATATATATATATATATATATATATATATATATATATATATATATATGTAGACACACGTAAAATCTCAGTTATATATTTCTTATATAATAGGTCAGTTTTAGGGCTGTGTATTCCTATAATAGTAGAAGGGATGCCATGTGTTTGCATTTCTGTCATATTTTTAGTTTACTATTTTTAAAATATAAAATATGACTGTATCTCTGTTTGAAATTGTAATATTCTTTTGTCTGTGTTCTCTTAGAATTGTAAAGTGTAATGCTATTCTTCCTATATTAAACACATATAAACCATATGTTATTTATTTTGCTCTGGCATATTTTCAGTAAGCTATATCACAATTAGATATTTTTAACTCAGATTTGCAGACTTCCCATACACAAACTGCACTATTTGTTGTGTATTGTTGGTTTTCTCCATCAATAGAATAATTATCAAAATGTACTGATATCTGGAAACATTCTGTAGCAAGTCTTTGTGCCAGAAGAGTCATATTTTTTATGGTTTTTAACTCAAACATCATGCCTTCATCTCCCCTGCTTTTCTTTTTCCTTATGGTCACCAAGGAGTTGCAAGTTTGGAAAAGACTCAATTTGCATTTTTGCCAGATCAAATTATGTAAAGAGTGCTAAGTGATCCTGTTTTAACGAGGACAAGTTTAGGAATGCAGGACTCCTTCAGTGCCCTTGCACTTCAGATTTGAAACAGAACAGACACTGTCTGATTTAACGTAAACTGTTTTGACACACAAGGTATCTGCAATATTATCCCTAAGATATGTATACAGTTAAAATGTAGGACTGTACACATTGATAGATGACATACAAGAACATGTTTAGTTGCTTGCATAGTAATTTGTTTTGCTGTGGCAGTGTGATTTGCGGCGTAGTAAGGCAAGTTTTTATTTGGAGATTGCTTTGTGCTCGTACCGCAGACACTCATTAAAGTCATAAATCCTGGCGCCAAACAGACACACTGAACTGCTCACACATGCAAATCCATACAGGCCTCTGTTTTGATTTGCTTCAACGGTCAATACAAACAAAAGTCTCATTATGTTGGTGATGTCCTTCATTATGCATGAGCTGAGAACTAGAAAAAGCATGCCTTTTGTGTCTTTCATTAAAACATATCAAATGTCAAAAGATGAACATATCTGTATTGTAGAATTATGTTGCTTTATATAGTGAAACATATACTTTTTCAATTTTGTTTGTACTGTTATATGTGTTCATGTTCACATTGCAAGTTTAAAACGTGATGGCAGTTTGCTGTAAATTGACATCTGAAATGAGGATCAGAAGATGAATTAATCATTGATTAATACAGTTTATGTAATGCCACTTTTTACCTTTTTTACCTTTTTACTTACTTGGCACTCTGATTGTCACTTCAAATTTTGGCCAAGCAACCTCTGTAAGAGATGCCTCAACAGCAGACGAGAGAAATGTATTGAATATAGACAATTCTCAGAGTCAACACTTCCCTTAGTTGTTGGATAGCCAAATGCCATGTGCTGGACATAATCGTTTTGATAATGTCTCATTGTTACCGTATTGTTTGTAATACTCCTCTCTTGTTTTTTTGTTTATTTTTTTTCAATTGCTTTGTTTTCTTTATGGGAGGTAAATAATTAGAGACCAGCACTCACATCTGTCTGTTTAGAAATAGCCATTCAAAGCAAACCTGTATCGGTTTCTTTTACTGGACCAGTGAGAAGGCCCATCAGGGCACTCTACAGCACATTCTGTTTGTAATTTTTTTGGGGTCTATTTGTCTGTGCATAAAACCTATGCATTTAATGGCAAATTTTCTTTATAGAAGCATGTTCTGGCTTAATATAACTAGCATTTTACTAGTCTGCTGGCCAAATTACTATACTTGTTATTTAGCAATTTAGTTTGAATGAATTTCTGTATTGTATTTAGTTGTGGTGATTAAATCTGGTAATCCATGCAGCACATTAAAAAAATTAACTGGTTAGTTGTCAGACGTTCTGTGCAAATTGGAAGTGGTACTGAGGTTAAAAAACTCTGCTTGAAAGCACCATGCTTCCCTCTAACACCTATACTTTGCACTAAAACACTGTTTAATGGCCACAGTGGAAAATCCTTGACTATCTGCTATATAAGTAAAGTTTTATTCGTATTTATGCTTTGAAAAGGACTGAGTGAAGGCATGTTACATTTCAACAAGTAGAGCAAACATTCTGGCATGTCAGTGAACTAAGTGTAATTTGGCACTATTATCAATTGGACTTATCCATCCATTTTCCAACCCGCTGAATCCAAACACAGGGTCACGGGGGTCTGCTGGAGCCAATCCCAGCTAACACAGGGCAGAAGGCAGGAACCAATCCTGGGCAGGGTGCCAACCCACCACAGGACACACACAAAGACACCCACCAAGCACACACTAGGGCCAATTTAGAATCGCTAATCCACCTAACTTGCATGTCTTTGGACTGTGGGAGGAAACCGGAGCGCCCGGTGGAAATCCACACAGATAGGGGGAGAACATGCAAACTCCACGCAGGGAGGACCCGGGAAGCGAACCCAGGTCTCCTAACTGCGAGGCAGCAGCACTACCACTGCAATTTATCAATAACTCAACAGATTCATTGGTCATTCAGCACAGGCTACAGAATGTGCCTGTACAAACAATATGAATTTTCACAGTGTTCCAAGCTACTATGGTGCCTGGAATTCTTACATGTGACATCATAGCATTGCTACTTTTATTGTTAGAATATCATAGCAGGCTTTGCCACATACATGCTTGTTAGTAGTGAAAGCATAGTGATTATAGCCCCCAGTTACTTTACAAATTACAACACAAATACATGTAGAAAACTCTTTGATATTGAGTTGTTGATTGTACAATCAATCAATCAACATTTATTTATATAGCACATTTTCATACAAAAAAATGTAGCTCAAAGTGCTTTACAAAATGAAGAATAGAAAAATAGAAGACACAATAAAAAATAAACATAAGTCAACATTAATTAACATAGAATAAGTAAGGTCCGATGGCCAGGGTGGACAGAAAAAACAAAAAAAAACTCTAGAGGCTGAAAAAAAATAAAATTTGCAGGGATTCCAGACCAAGAGACCGTTCAGTCCCCTCTGGGCAAATACAGATGTACAGATGAAATTCCATTTACAACGAGAATTTAATAAAAAGATCAAGTAAAATTATCATATGATCTACCCTGAGAAGTACAGATTACTTGATTATAACGCATGTAATGCTCCATCAAGGAGTGAAGAGACTCAGCTGTTGTTTACCAACCTTGGTTCAGTGTGCCAGTATTTGCCTTGGATTTTCTCTTTCATTTTGCATATGTAAACAGTGGAAGTCAGAAGTTTACATACACTTAGGGCAAATTCTTTAAAACTCACTTTATAACCCCTTCACAGATTTTATACTAACAAACTATAAATTTAGCATATCATTTAAGACATCTATTTTATGCAGGGCAAAAGTAACTTTTTCCAACAATGTTCACGGACAGAGTATTTCAGTTTTTATTGACTATATTATAATTCTAGTGGGTCACAAGTTTACATACACTTTGTTAACTCTGCCTTTAAACTGCTTGGAAAATTCCAAAAAAAGTATTTCATGTGTTTAGGCAAATAGACAATTAGCTTCTCATAGCCAATTATCCTAATTGGAGTCAACATGTCGATGTATGTTAAGGCCTATCATCAAACCCACTGCCTTTTTGCTTGACATAATGGGAAAATCAAAAGAAATCAGTCAAGAACTCAAAAAAAAATTGTGGACTTCCACAAATCTGGTTCATCCTTGGGAACAATTTCCAAATGCCTGGAGATTCCATATTCATCTGTACAAACAATAATAATATGTTCATACTAATAAGTATGAACACTATGGGACCACAGCCATCTTACCACTCAGGAAGGAGACATATTCAGTCTCCTAGAGAAGAACGTACTTTGGCACAAAAAGTGTAAATCAATCCCAAAATAACATCAGAGGAACTTGTGAAGATGGTGGAGGAAACCAGTAGCGATGTTTCTATATGCACAGTAAAACGAGTTCTACATCGACATAATCTGAAAGGTTGCTCAGCAAGGTAGAAGCCACTGCTCCAGAACCTCCATAAAAAAACAGACTGCAGTTTGTAATGGCATATGAGGAGATTCATCTTACCTTCTGGAGAAATGTCCCCTGGTCTGATGAATTCAAGCTCAAATTGTTTGGCCATAATAACCATCATTATATTTTTGGAGGAAAAGGGGTGAGGCCTGCAAGCCAAAGAATACCATACCCTACCCATCAAGCATTCACAACAGCAACTGAGCATCATTTTGTGGGGGTGCTTTGCTGAAGGAGAAACTGGTGCTCTTCGCAAAATCAATGACATCATGAAGAAGGAAAATTATGTAAATATACTGTAGCAACAGTGCAAGAGCTCAGCAAGGAAGTTGAAGCTCAGTCGGAAATGGGTCTTCCAAATGGGCAATGACGCCAAACATACCTCCAAAGTTGTGGCAAAATGGCTTAAGGACAACAAGGTAAAGATTTTAGAATGTCCTCCACAAAAAAAAAATTGTGGGCAGAAGTGAATAAATGTGTGCGAGCAAGAAGGCCTACAAACCTGTTCCAATTTACACCAGTTCTGTCTGGTGGAATGGGCCAAAATTCTAGCAATTTATTGCAAGAAGCTTGTGAAAGGCTATCAAACATTTGGCTGAAGTTAAAACAATTAACTGTGGTGGGCTGGCACC
The DNA here is from genome assembly GCF_016835505.1 of Polypterus senegalus. Taxonomy (NCBI): domain Eukaryota; kingdom Metazoa; phylum Chordata; class Cladistia; order Polypteriformes; family Polypteridae; genus Polypterus; species Polypterus senegalus. The sequence goes on from NC_053158.1 coordinate 30,976,613, forward strand.
CTGCCCGGGTTTGTTTCCTGCCTGGCGCCCTGTGTTGGCTGGGATTGGCTCCAGCAGACCACCGTGACCCTATAGTTAGGATATAGCGGGTTGAATAATGGGTGGGTGGGATGGGTAAAACAATTAAAAGGCAATACCACCAAATATTAATAAAGTGTATGTAAACTTGTGACACACTGGAATTGTGATGTAGTCAATAAAATATGAAATACTCTGTTTGTGAACATCGTTGTAAAAAAATGACTTGTGCTCTGCAAAAAGTGGATGTCTTAAAGGAGATGCCAAATTTATAGTTTGTTAGTATAAAATCTGTGGAGGGCTTATAAAATGAGTTTTAAAGAATTCAAACTAAGTTTTTTTATTGTAAACTGGTGTTTGGTGTTACTGTTAAACAACTTTGTGGTGTCAGGAACATTAGAAATTCATTTTTACTGATTGTTTAAAGTCAGAAACATATTGATGATTTTTATCTTGGTGGCATCATCACATTAGCAATTTTGATATTCTTTTTTTCCATGCTTCATATGCAATAAACTGCTGGGCATGTCATTAGTACACTGCATGCCATGTGATCTCATGATTTCCCATACCCTAATAGAGGGTGACATTCCCGAAACAGAACCTAAACATTAAGCAATTAAAGCAAGCACATTATTTATTTTAAGTTTGACTGGTTTCATTTTGAGTGTGACTGTGGTTAAACTTAGCTTTTGCATGGAGTTTAGCCTACTATTCACAACAGCAATTGAACAGTGCTCCTGATAAATACTAATATTTTAATATTTTCTACAAAGCATTCTTCCTAGTTATCCATTTATCCTCATAATTATGTTAAATCCATTTGTAGACACAGGGAGATGACATCAGTGTAAGCAGCAAAGGGTACAATGGGAAAAAACTGTATGGCAGGACACATGTGTTGGTGCTTGCTATGTGAGATGATGGTACCTATTGAGTCATACCTTTTACATAGCGGAGTAACTTAGATTTACCTCAGATACATTGCATCTGGAAAGTATTCACAGCGCATCACTTTTTCACATTTTGTTATGTTACAGTCTTATTCCAAAATGGATTAAATTAATTTTTTCCTCAGAATTCTACACACAACACCCCATAATGACAACGTGAAAAAAGTTTACTTGAGGTTTTTGTGAATTTATCATAAATAAAAAAACCGAGAGATCCCATGTACATAAGTATTCACAGCCTTTGCTCAATACTTTGTCGATGCACCTTTGACAGCAATTACAGCCTCAAGTCTTTTTGAATATGATGTCACAAGCTTGGCACACCTATCCTTGGCCAGTTTCACCCATTCCTCTTTGCAGCACCTCTCAAGCTCCATCAGGTTGGATGGGAAGCGTCGGTGCACAGCCATTTTAAGATCTCTCCAGAGATGTTCAATCGGATTCAAGTCTGGGCTCTGGCTGGGCCACTCAAGGACATTCACAGAGTTGTCCTGAAGCCACTCCTTTGATATCTTGGCTGTGTGCTTAGGGTCGTTGTCCTGCTGAAAGATGAACCGTCACCCCAGTCTGAGGTCAAGAGCGCTCTGGAGCAGGTTTTCATCCAGGATGTCTCTGTACATTGCTGCAGTCATCTTTCCCTTTATCCTGACTAGTCTCCCAGTTCCTGCTGCTGAAAAACATCCCCACAGCATGATGCTGCCACCACCATGCTTCACTGTAGGGATGGTATTGGCCTGGTGATGAGTGGTGCCTGGTTTCCTCCAAACGTGATGCCTGGCATTCACACCAAAGAGTTCAATCTTTGTCTCATCAGACCAGAATTTTGTTTCTCATGGTCTGAGAGTCCTTCAGGTGCCTTTTGGCAAACTCCAGGCGGGCTGCCATGTGCCTTTTACTAAGGAGTGGCTTCCGTCTGGCCACTCTACCATACAGGCCTGATTGGTGGATTGCTGCAGAGATGGTTGTCCTTCTGGAAGGTTCTCCTCTCTCCACAGAGGACCTCTGGAGCTCTGACAGAGTGACCATCGGGTTCTTGGTCACCTCCCTGACTAAGGCCCTTCTCCCCCGATCACTCAGTTTAGATGGCCGGCCACCTCTAGGAAGAGTCCTGGTGGTTTCGAACTTCTTCCACTTACAGATGATGGAGGCCACTGTGCTAATTGGGACCTTCAAAGCAGCAGAAATTTTTCTGTAACCTTCCCCAAATTTGTGCCTCGAGACAATCCTGTCTCAGAGGTCTACAGACAATTCCTTTGACTTCATGCTTGGTTTGTGCTCTGACATGAACTGTCAACTGTGGGACCTTCTATAGACAGGTGTGTGCCTTTCCAAATCATGTCCAGTCAACTGAATTTACCACAGGTGGACTCCAATGAAGCTGCAGAAACATCTCAAGGATGATCAGGGGAAACAGGATGCACCTGAGCTCAATTTGGAGCTTCATAGCAAAGGCTGTGAATACTTATGTACATGTGCTTTCTCAGTTGGAGAAAGAGCAGTAAATTTTTTTCACGTTGTCATTATGGGGTGTTGTGTGTGGAATTCTGAGGAAAAAAATGAATTTAATCCATTTTGGAATAAGGCTGTAACATAGCAAAATGTGGAAATGTGATGCGCTGAGAATACTTTCCGGATGCACTGTATATACTGTATGTTTATGTTCACAACTGTTAATAAAGAAAACAAATTCAAAAGTACTTATCTGAGGAATAAGCATTTTATTACTCGTGAAATCAACATGTACAAATAAGCATTAATAAAATAAAAAACCAGAATGTATTGTGCTTTTCAAACACCTATTGAGATCTTGTGAAATAGCTGTACAACACAGGGCTGGCTCCCAAAACATTCATTAAAGCATTAAAGACTTTCCATATATTTAGTAAATTCCACAAACAGCATACCTGATTGAAGTTAAAAATGATGTTCATTATCCTAACCAGTTATGTTAGTGGTGCAGTTTAACAAATAAGTGAGTGCATGGTAGCAACAAATACTATAGTATCTCAAAGAGGAAATTGTGATGTTAACATACAGTACCTTGAGAAACATGGTTTTGAATCAATAGCACACCAAACCGGATTTTCAAGATGTTGTGTTCTAACTGTCTTAAAGATATTTAAAGAAATTGGGCAACCTGAAGACAAGAACGCACCTAATATAGCTATCCCATCTAAAGAATGGTACTTAAATTTCACATCTTTTAAGCTACTGAAGAAAATCCACTGAGGAACTTGCTCAGCATCTGGTAGATTCATCTGGAACCAAAACACAAGCCTTCTCTGTGCCAAGTCTTAAAACAAATGGCTTATAAGTTATGTTAAGATAAGAAACTATTCTTGTAGAATAGCTGGAGAAAGGCAAAAAGTAGTTTGAAAAAAACATAAAGCATGGAACGTTCAAATTTGAATTTTTAAGTTCACAAAGATGGCAGTATTTCAGAAGAGGAGTTGGTCAGAAATACATTGATGCTGTTATGAAGGAATGTGGTGGCACCACCATTGTCTGGGTATATATTTTAATCAACAGCATAGGAGAATGTGGTCAAAACTGATGGAACAGCAACTGCTGAGGAATATAAACAGATTTTGATTGATCATTGATTGGTCGTCAGGTAAACTGCTTTTAGGCAAAGTTAATTTTTCTGCACAATAATGACCCCCAGCACAGAGTAAACACAATTAAGACCTATTTTGAGCAGAAGTCTGCAGGTGGAAACCTAACAATATAACAATATGACCTCAGCATATTCAAGACTGTGTGGGATCAACACTTCGGTGAGAAAAAGAACAAAAACTCCAGCCAAGTCTAAAGAGCAACCATGGTAACTCCTGGAAGAAACGTAAAATAATTTACCATAGAACTACTTGAAAAAATTATATTGTAGTATGATTTGCTTTAGTTTTGAATTTTGTGAATTAGTCTGAAAATAAGACTACTCTTGCTACTTTTTATTGTCATGCATATTCTAATGTTAAAATGATGTTTTCATGGGTAAAGAAATGCTTAATGCTCAGAATAAGTGCTTTTAAATTAGTTTATTTAAAGAAGTATTTGATTTAAAACTGTGGTTGGATTGCATGGATCTTGATTTTTTTTTTATTCTCTATTACATCTTGGCCAGCACTCCGCAATACACAATATCCGTTATACTTTACACTTTAAGCTTTTACATGTTTTTCTTTTTTTTTTTTTTCTTTATCTGCTGAAATTGTTGAGTTCCTTTGGGGATAATATTTCATATCTTATCAGATTTCCTTATATATGGGAAGAATTATCAGATCAGTTTACAACAGAGCCTTACTAAACTCCCTCTTTTTTTTACCCCCTGGAATTCTTGGTCCTCTCATATTTTTCCAGAAAATCTAGTGTAAATCAGGTGCTCAGGTTTCAGTGGGAGGCACAGGGTTGCACAGAGTCTATTTGTCAATTTGGCTCTTTTGCTTAGAGGTTACATTAGCTTGTCTTTGAACAGCAGCAAAATCTTATGTGGAGCCCTCCATGCTGTCATTTACACTAACAGCCATCCCCTTAATTTCAAGCGTCATGGAAAAACAAAGCTGTGCCACAACATAATCATTCACTCAGAGTGTCTGTCAATTGTTGTCTTAAGGAAATGACTTTTTCGGTTAGAAGATAAAAAAGCAAAAAAATAAACGAAGCTGATAGACGTTTAGGGGGGACAAGGAGTGGACTCTTTGGAGCTGCAGCTTGTTGTGCTTGTAAATGTAAACATGAACTTGCACAAGAAAACTTTTTTATTGTTTATCTTATTCTTATCATAACAAACTTACATTTTGGTCATTTTGAGAAATGTTCACATTCTGTGTATGGGACTGATTGCAATTCCTAATTATTCCAAGATGAAAAGCTGAAGGTCACTGGAAGAGATGGGAGTGAAAAATAGAGGTTATTTTAAATGTTTCTGTGGTTCAGTATTTTACAAATGGCTAAAGGATGGCTTTTTGGCCACCAGAGGTTACAGTTTAATGTTGGTGTCATGTTAAGGAATTGTCAGAGGTGAGCTATGTCTCTGTGTTCGCATCACAAATCATTTGTGCTGTCTGGTGCCGCCATTCTGTTAGTGGATTGTTAATTAGGGAAATTAAGGGAAGTGTGTAAAGTTGCAGAGCGCTTTATTAAGAGCCAAATTTATTGCGTCAAAGTGCCCAAGTAGTTTCTCACCTTTAGTCATTTATCACAAGTGTGTGAAGGAGAGGATCACAAAACCACCACATGATGCAAATGGATAGGTGCTATTCTCCCAGTAGTGCAGGCCGTGAAAACTCTTTCTGTCTAAAGAAATATTTTCTAACAGGAGAGAATGCTGGTGTCCCTTATAATAATGTAAAGTAAAATGCAAGCTTTTATAGCTTTTTGAGTTACTAAACTAACAAAATACAACTTGTTCATTTCTCTATGTACTTTATTTATAATCTAACTAGGTATTTAATGTGATGTTAACCTTTAAATCCTTTTAAACCACTGGAAAGAACTGATATTTGATAGGATGATTGAGGCTTTGATTTAAACAAATTAAATCAGTTATATGATAACATCTGATGTTCAGTCCATAAATACAGACATAATTGTTAAAGAAATATTTATGTTAAAAAATACAGTTTAGGATAAAGTGAACATCAGTACCTTGCGTCTTTCTTCATTAAAACATTCAATTCTACATTCTTATCTTTACTTGTATTTTAGTTTTAATTTTATTCTTGCCATGGGTTTGTCACTTTGACTGCAGATCCTAATGTGTACAACTTTATGGCATCACTATATACCGTATCCTTTTATTTTATTTATACATTCAAATCCATTTGTGTGTATTCCTTTCATAATTATAGCAGGCCTGATGCTTTTGAAAATGTCTGCTCCCTGACGTTGTCAGAGTTTAAGCGTCTAACATCATTTTAGCATGCTCCTTTCCAATATGTATTATCCAGTGGGTCAGCCATATTACCTGCTAGTCTAGCAACCTTAAAAACATAGCTGCTCATTTATGTCATGCTTCACTGCACCATTGTGATATATCTAAAGTAAAGTTTCTGTTTAGTTTTCTATGTTTGTGTGTTTTCATTTTGAATGACCCGCATGTTTGTTTTATCATAATTCTGTCTTATTTCTTTCTTTCTAAAAAGAAAGAAAATTGATACAGTAATTTATTTGCTATCATGTTAATGCTATAAATCATTTAACACATGTTTAACTTATATTAAGCAATCTTGCGTTTCTAAGTGAGCAAGCAGTATGGTAATGCTGCTGCAACCAGAATCAGTGACCACTTTGTATGAAATGTAGCACAGCAAATTATAACAGCTAGGAAAACAAACAGTTAAGTGTGCATAACAGTTAAGCTCATGACAGACACTAGAGGGCCACACATCAAGTTTATTAAAAGGAAAATGTCTACTGTCGCTGCTGCACACCAACAGTTCATCTGTGACATGTTTGCAATTCATGTAAACAGGTGGTTGAATCTGAAGGAAGACGAATTGTGTGTCTTCTTAAGGCCTGCTGCTTAGCACAAGATATTGCAGCATATCAGTCATGCAGACATAACAGTAATGTGCTGCTGGTAACAATGATTGAATGAAGGCTTTCACATGTTTGGGAAATTTCTGTAAGATGAAAGGAACAACAGTAAGTGGTTTGCTGGATGGCGTGACATGTCACCACAGCAACTCTGTTAATGCTTTATGGTACTGCAGCTCAGAGAGTTTAGATGCCATCCAGTGCCTTTGACTTTTTTTCCATTGTCACCTGTTTCTCTTCTTGTGTTAGTCCTGAGCAGCATTAAATGCTGCTGACTGACAATGGCTAATCTTACTCAGCTGTGACTATTGATTCTGACTTGTGTTTGATAAACATAGAATTTAGTCATGAAAGGTACAAAGACAACTGACCAATCTGGACAACATGCTTCGACTGACACAGTGCCAGAAGAGTGTATTCTAGTGTTAGGTATGGGTGCCATCTTCTATGATAGTCAATACCTCTGTTGTTTGTTACTGGAAATTTGTGCAAGCTGTGATTTGAGGAAGTCATCCAATCTTACATCCTCCTGTGGCAGGCTGTTTTGGTGCCATTCACCAAGAAAACAATGTCGGTCTGCACGTGGTTGCCATTTTCTGAAAGTATTTCCATGATATCATTAACTTTTCCTGTAGAGACATGCAGTCCTGTCCAATCCAACTCTTATTTTTAGTAAAGGTCCATATATTACCACATAGCAGTTTGGGAGGAGAGTACCCTGTGCTGCTACCTGTTGCCTCTTACCTTTAACATTACATGGCTTCTATAATCGGCATTTCTGCCCTCCTGCATTTAAGTTGAGTCCTTGTGATTTTTTCATTCATCAGCAGCCTGTTAAAATGAGAGTATCTCAATTTATTATACCTGTGCTACTCTTACATATTCGGAGAATTCCCTCTGTGTTTACAGTTTTCAGCAGGTAACATTTGGTTCGATGCTGAGAGACGTGTCACCGATGGGTCATTCCACTTTCAGTACCACAATAAAACCACAACAATGGCAGAATTGTCACAACCACAACAAAAAACAGTCGTGACCCAAATAAAAAGTTTATACTTGTATTATAGAATCATTTAGCCTACAGTCCATGTCAGTCTGTGCTGTGAGTTCCCATTGAGTATGCGCAAGGTGTATGTTGTGGTCGGGGTAGGACCCTTGTATGCTCTTTCTCCAACTGTTATCTTCCCCAGGTACCGTCAGAGAGTGTTCTCAAACGCCAGGGAGTGTTAACACTTTTCTGTGCAGTTAATATTATTTTGACACAATAAACACAATCAGTGTTAACTAAAAGATTGCTCTCTTTTGGTAGAAAATAGAAAACGTTCTCAGCATTTCTTCTGGCAGAAGCAAAGAAATACTTTTCTTACAGGCCAATAAAGCATAATAATCACAGCAAAAAGCAAGAATGCATAATTAAAAGGAAAAGTAAGTTATGTATCATTATATTAATACTAAGTACACATTATGTACATATTGCATATGAAAGATAATATTTCATACACATTATGCATATGAGCACAGAGATTTCTAAATGCAGAGATCGTAGTTACACGTTAAATATTAATTACGTCTGACACCTGCAGGTGTCCAATATGGCCAGAGGGGCTGGTGACCCCTCCACCCCATGTTTTTGTCCCTTCTGCCCAGGAAACCACTCACATGTCATGACTCTGACTACCCCTATATGTGGCTCACATTGAATTCAAGTTGTCACTGGTGCAGTTTAGTTGTATTATTATTCAGTTTAATTTCTTTTTCCTGCTGTTGTCTTTTAATGTTTTTCAGGGTGTAGAGTTCGGCTAATTTTTATTTCTTTGTTACTTTAATATTTTTGTACTGAATGGGTAAATAGTTTTTTTTTTTTTTAATAATCCTGTTGTGTAAGTTCTCCCTTATTGACCTCACTGATAACCCCCTTTAGAATTTGTATACGAAGTCTGCTTTATAGGGAATTAGCTTGGATTACAGCAAATGTGAAACTTTCTCCAGCTGCTTAAACAAACAGTCATTGCTTTAGGTTGCATCCTGCATCCCAGCAGGCGCATCCTAAATGAAAGCATTGCCAAGAAGATAAGTGATGCTGATTTCTAATCCTTATCTTTGAAATCTGTTGTTTGCTCTAACTACTTCACTTTGGAGATGGATCTGTTGTCTGTCAAAAAAAGCTCATCTCTAAATATAAAGTGTTACAACAAAAGACAATCATTTTTACTTCTCAAATGCTATATTGAGTGGGATAATAATTGAAATGTGAAACTGATGCTAGGTTTATTTCATGATAGAAAATATTTAAGCAAGAGAAGGATACAGTCATCCAATATTGTCTTAATTATAAATCCTTGAACGATCATAAAAAGAACTGGATATTCTACCAAATTGTATGAGGCACACATACTCTTTTTTTTGCTGTCTGTAAGCAAGTTTGTCAACACTGCTGTCTGCTGTCTTGTAAAGGTTTATATCGCAGTCATTGTAACACTGAAAAACATCATGTACAGCTTTCAAAGGCGATGTCATGAAAATTTCCAGAAGACTTTTTTGTACATTACAGTGCTAACATATGGACATTCAGTGCTTTACAGAATTACCAGTGGTCCACAGTGCAGACAGTTCTGAAAATAAATGCTAACACTTTCCAGATGTCTTCTGACATCCTTGTAATAGGGGAAATAGCTGATGTATGGTGCTCAATAAATACAGGGCTTTTGTGACTACTAAAGGGGGCCAGATATTGTTTAGGGTGCTCTGAATAGGCCTTCAATTTTCATTTATGGAATTCTCGTTGGATTCTCAGACTCGCAAAGACATTTCCCTTACACGACTCCTATGTAATGTCCTAAACTCCGCGTGAATAACTTCATTTAAACCGATGCTGTAAATGTTTTCTTCCCTGTTCATTCAGAGTGAGTAATCATTCAGTAATGCACTGTAATTGTGACAGCATTTTTTATAGAATTATTTATCAGTTTTTGAACCCACTTTATCCAGTTTATAGTCACAACCTGCAGAGCATGTGTTAGCATCAGACACAAAGCAGAATCCACGCTTTTACAATATGTGGGATGATAACCAATTCGTGACTGTTTCAGATTTACTGTCAATCATGATTTGTTTATATTCCTAGAATATACTTGATGTGTTCTCTTAGAAATTTTATAATTTGTCCAACCTGATAATCTTCTGCTTTAACGGGTAAGAAATTGTATTTTTCTATTGTATACTGTATCGCTCAAACTAAGAAACAAAACAACGAAAAATGTCATAGGTTATAAAAATCTCTTGTATTGCATATATTATGCAGTGAGATTGTATCCTATAATGTTTAGTACTGATTTGAATGTTTGTGAATTACTCATCCTTGTCAGACTTTGAAGCCTAAAATAGTGCACTTTTAAAATATCTGTAACTGCATCTGAATACTATAAAGTAAGTAAGCATCGATGTCAAAATTAGGAGCTTGATGATTTAATATAAAAAGAAAACATATTATTATTAACTCCATAATTCAAGAAATTTAATGTAAATGTACATGGCAAGAATTCCCCTGTCATGGTCCGTAAGAGAGGTAATGAACGACAAAGTAAAAAGAATTCACAAAATCAGAAATGTTTTAGCAAAATAGAGTACTGGCCGTGATGTGAAAGCTTTTCATTAAACAAACTGCATCAAGGGGCACTTTGACTCATCTCTTAAAAGAGCAAAGAAGGGAAAGAATATCAATTTGCACTTAGCTTTGATGACAGGTCATGCTAATAGAGGACTCTCTCAGACCAACATAGTTGAAAATTAGTGATTTCAGCAATGTGGGGGCTAGGATTCAGTTTCCACCATAAGCCACATCAATAAGCAGTTCAGTGATGTCTAATATTACAGTGCTGCAACACAGAATGTCGTATATAAAAGCTAATAAGTAACAAGCTGGTTAAGTTTGCAGATGATACCAAAATAGGCACATTGGCAGATAATCTGGAATCTATTAAATCATTACAGAGGAACTTGGATAGCATACAGGCTTAGGCAGATGAAGTTTAATGTCAGTAAATATAAAGTTTTACACATAGAAAGTAAAAAATGTTAGGTTTGAATACACAATGGGAGGTCTGAAAATAGAGAATATACCTTATGAGAAGGATTTAGGAGTCGTAGTGGGCTTTACACTATTAACTCGCAGACAGTGTTCAGAAGCCATTAAGAAAGTTAAGAGAATGTTAAGTTATATAGCACGGTGTGCACTCTGCAAGTCCAAGGAGGTTCTGCTCAACCTTTCTAACACACTGGTGAGGCCTCATCTTGAGTACTGTGGGCAGTTTTGGTCTTCAGGCTACAAAAAGGACACAGCAGCACTAGAAAAGGTCCAGAGAAGAGCGACTAGGCCGATTCCAGGGCTACAGGGGTTGAATTATGAGGAAAGATTAAAAGAGCTGAGCCTTTACAGTTTAAGCAAAAGAAGATTAAGAGGTGAAATGATTGAAATGTTTAAAATTATGAGGGGAATTAGTACAGTGGGTCGAGACTTGTATTTTAAAATTAGCTTTTCTTTACATAGAGAACCATAGACTCTTGGAATAAGCTACCAAGTAGCATGGTAGACAATTAGACTTTAGGGACTTTCAAAACTTGGCTTGATGTTTTGTAGGAGAATTAAGTGGATAGGACTGGCAAACTTTGGTGGGCTGAATGGCCTGTTTTCATCTAGATTGTTCTAATCTCCTAATTTTCTAAAGGTTTGAAGTTCGTATTTTATATACTGTAATAGATCCATTTTAAATTTTCTGTGACACAACCAAGCATAGGCTTTGCACGTTCTAATATGGCAATAGCAAAAGCTTTATTGTTATGTATTCTGTTTCTCTTGACTTAAGAATATGTGAGAATTGCTTATTCTTACTAGTTGAACTGCAAACTTCCACTCGTGGAAATAGGAGTGTCCAGAAGTGGAATTTAACTGAAGGTTTAAAATATAAAAATTTGCATATGCAATTATACAAGTTAATACAACTTATTTGCCAACTTGCAAACTTCAATGTTTTTCTGTTTTGAGAGAGCTGTGGTTTAAATCAAGTATAAGAAATATAAAGTAAAAGACTAAAAGTAGGCAAAACATATGCAAATGTTAAAGGAAGGGTGCCCTCTGAACCCCACCTCATCAATCCCCCACCCCTACATCTACCAATCTCCCTCTCCTTATTTGCTTATTGGATTCCTGTAAGTCTAATCATGTTCTTCTGATGATGTATTAAGATATGTGATTCATTTACTCCCTTTGTGAATTTCCAGCTACAAATATTCAAACCGTATCACAGACCTTCGCTTCCATACTGTATATATACAGCATATATATATGTATGTACATATGTATATATGTAATATATATGTATTAATGCATAAAAAGGAGCTTGAGATGGTGTTACCTGTTAAAAATATTCTGTATATTATAAAAAAAGTATAATGATAAATTATAATAATATGGTTGTTTACTAGAGATGTTACAATCCTGGATACAGATATCTTTGGCTAGAAAGCAAGAAAGCAATGTCAAACTCAGCATGGTGCTTCCGATAGGACATGTGACAGAGTAATTCTAGATCCATGGAATGTTATAACAAACCTGGCAAACTATAGTGATCATCAGCTCCACATGCGTGTTTGAACATCTCATATTGTAATGGTCATAACCTCATATGGTGTACACCAGAGATGAACATGGTTAGATTCATTCTTAGACTAGGTTATAAAGTTTAAGCCTATAAGTATTGATCTCTGCTAGGCTAATCAAGACTATTTACTAAAGAAAATATGTTTTTGCACGGCACTTCAAAAAAGGCAAAACAACAATGTGTGAGGCGAATGAAGGCAGTTGACATAATTCCTGTTCAAATGTCTTGTAAGCTACAGGATGTGTATTTGCTTTAGCTTGCTTGATGGGCGCAACCAGAGCCTAGAAGGACTTTGAAATAGGATGTCTTTAGAACATCACAGAAAAATTCTCTTTGTTGAAACTGCGATATTGATTTATAATAAGCCAATGGATGGGAATGTTTTCAAAGTTGATAGAGGGCAGAAGGTCTTCCATTAGTTTTGTGACCTCTGATGGTCTGCTGAGCTTCTATACTTGAAGGGGCAAGGTCTGTTTCTGTAATCTGCAGGCTCATTTGACTCACAAAGAAAATGTGTTTACTACAGTAAACATTAACATTTGCCTTTAAAGTCTTATCTTTATGTTTAGAGACAGCAGTTTTCTTTTAATATGTACACATTGCTTTTAAATTGCTTTGGTTTAAAATGGTCTTTTGTATATGAAAAACTCTTGATTTTCTGCCATGTGTGACTTAAGAAAATTTAATTTGTGTTGTGTTATCTTTATCAAACTGTATTTTTTTTACTAATCTGGTATATTTTGAAGATTTTTTTAAAGTCTTCTTTCTTTAAAGCACAACTAGCTGTAATAAACAGTAGAATGGAGATACTTAAATTTGATGTTCGACTTTTTTTCTTTTCTTTTAAATTCATCTTTTTTGGGTGATGTTTGTTTTCTCTACTAGAAAGCAATCCATGGCAACGACTTTAAGAATATTAACCATTTAGATGCAAGCATAAGAAATTAACATTTGAATTCTACTGTCGCTTTCAGCATATTGATGAGTTGTTGTTCAGTTCTCTAATAAACTACAAAATGTAGGTGCTGCATGGATGATTTAACCTTTACCAAGAAATATAGTGAATAGCTTTGACTATGAATAATAATGCTGACACATGGTAAGTAGGTGTGGCGGCACAATGAGCAGAATAACATCAATAAAAGTAGCTCCAAACACATTCAGCCTATCATTTTATTGCATTATTTGTATTGAAAGCATATAACTAGCCAATAGTAGTTAAACATTCATTTTAATAAAATAAACAATAAGGATTTTGTTTATTATACTCAATATTTGTGTGAGTTTTTTTCCTTGTACTCTGGCTTTCCTGTCACATCTCACAGACTTTGTATTAGGCTTATAGTGATAAAGAATCAGTCCTGTATGAATTAATATGGAGATGCACGAGTGGTCGATATGGCGAGTGGGCCCTGCAGTCGATTGAGACGCTATAAAGAATTGGTTCTTGTCTTGCAATCAATAGTTCTGGGATACGTCTTGGCCCCACAAAACCTAAAATGGATAAACAGGTATGGAAAAATTAACAGTTTTTCACTTTTAGAATCTGTAAAAAAAATGCTGGACGTACCCTTCTGCTCATTAAGAAATTACATTAGTTGGTCTCCTAGTATTTGCATTTTTGTCTTACACCATATTATTTTAATAGTTCTAGAAGGCTTAATCAAATTGCTACATATTGACTAAACTTAGTTACAAAATTGTCACACTCATAGAAAGAAGAAATTAACAATTAAAACTATATATATATATGTGTGTATGTATGTATGTATTTTTTTGCATATCTGCTCTGTGCTAACCCTGCTTCCTGTCCTAATGTTGGGTAAATAAATTGATGGCTACGTAAAGATCATGCTGTGTGTACCAGAAATCAACTATGAGTTACTGCAGTACTGAGTGAACTGCAGTCATTCATTTTAGAATTAGTTTTTTCCCAGAAAGATGTACGGGTTAACTGCATGTGTGTAACATCTCTGCATCCATCCATTTTATGGTCTACTTGTCAAGTTCATTTGTTGCAGAGAGCTGGTGCTTATCCTGGCTACCATGGGAGGGGCAAAATGGTAGACAGACTTATTCACACCAGGTCATTTATAAATTTCAATTAACCTAAAGTACACATGGTTCCACAATGGTGAAAACTACTGCGTTTGAATCACAGCCAAGTGGTTCTCTGAATGAAGATTACACATTCTGACTGGAATTTTTCTCCAATTCTCTGGTTTTCCTTCTACATACAAAAAAAAATACATGTGTTATGGGGATTGGCAGCTTTATATTACTATTTTAGCTTAAGAGCAGCATCAAATACTATATGTTTTTTAATACCTCAGGGAAACAGAAGCCAAATTACCAACAAGGTAGTGTGGAAGGGGGTCCCAGCAAAATGTTGCTCATCAGTCTCAGATGGAACAATAAACTAATTCTAAATTTTCCCAAATGAAGTAATTTACATATTTTTCCTCAGAATAATCTCACATTTTCTGTCACCTCTTTTAAATTGCTTTCCATTGCTTTGCTGTTGTTGTCTGCTCACACATTTGACTTGATTCTGATGTTGTAACTAAAAGAAACTGTAATCATTTTTAATTTATATTTCTGTTTAATTAATATGTTTTCCATTCCTGAGTTTTGTTGGAGTACGCTGATGGAAAGATATGTAAACGTCATATCCTTCTGGAATCTGCCTTTACAGTTACTTATAGATTGAATAATCAATCTTTTGAAGTGACTTGTGCAGTGAGTAAGGTGCGTCTATTTTCCAAATTGAGGGGTAATGAAGATTCTTGATCAGTTAATGAAGGGGAGAAGCAGATCTTCAATTCAAACACACACAGTATTGTGGGAATTGTGTCTTGTCTGTTAATATTCATTGCAGGGTTTTCAGGAAATAACTTAACAATATTTTAGCAAAAAATGCACACATTTTGCATATTGTGATCATTCAAATAGTTAACAGACATATGGATTATGTGACACAACTTACATGAAAGTTGTTTTTTCTATCATTAGTGGACTTTTTCAAATTGTTTGCCTTTGTCTAGAACTGGATTCCACAGGATTCCATTAAGTTTAAATCTCCATTATGTAATTTCTACACAAAAATATAAGATTACAGATTTTTCTTGGTCACTGCTGAAAGCCAACATATAGAAGAAAATGCCATTTTTGGGTGGAGTATTCCTTTAAAGTTACAGTATAGAAGAAAAAAAACTATATGACTTGTAATTTAATTCTGTTAAATTCTTTAGTGGCATAGATTTGTGCACAAAGCAAAAAATTGTAACCATTAAACAAGTTAGGGTCAGTCTATTAGGTGACCTTTCTGTAGTGAGAAAAGCAAAAGTCCCAGTCAGGAGAGCTGTATGAAAGCTCTGTAATTCATAACAAAATGTTTGTTTCCATAAAAAAATGTACCTTTACTTTTTATTTATATTGGCAACAAAGAGTTATCACAACCCATCACTCTTGGGTTGCTTAGATAAAATTTAGATATATTTATACTGTATATATATAACATATATATATGTTAATTAGATCTGGTTGTTCTGTTGTCAACCTTAATGTATAAATGTATAAATATTTAAAATTTTGGATAAGAGTTTGTTTTGCACTCCAGTGGTTAAAGTTTGCTTAACAATACCTGGATGACTTTGTCTTTAGTATACATTTATTAGAAATCATAATAGCATTAATTAATGATTATAATCCAAGTAAATGTGATATATCTTTGTTTTAGTTAATTAATCTGTGGAAAGCACCTTGAGGTGCACGTAAAGTGCTATATAAATAAAGTTTTTATTATTATTTTTAAGTGAGATTGCATTCAACACATCATCAGTTCATACACACTCAATGACAGTGTAACACAACGAGCACAACAACAAAAGAGAACAAATTCCCAAGGTAGTCTGAAATGACTGTTTTGAACAGACAGACAGACAGACAGACAGGCAGGCAGGCAGGCAGACAGACAGACAGACAGACAGACAGACAGACAGACAGACAGACAGACAGACAGACAGACAGACAGACAGACAGACAGACAGACAGACAGACAGATAGATAGATAGATAGATAGATAGATAGATAGATAGATAGATAGATAGATAGATAGATAGTACAAATAACATACCGCAAAGGTGAGAGTTGTGTTCATACTTTAGGCAATGTAGTATTTTGTAGATAAGGATGCTGAAAAATCATTATCCAGCTTTTTAACCTCAAACAATTACCAAATTGTTTCTGTGACTTATCTATGAATTTGAAGGTGTGTATGCTTAAGACTTTAATTGGCATTCAATTGGAATATCCAAGCTTTCAGTAATTTATTATTTGAGTATTAATTGTTAATACATTAAAATGCATTACTATACATAAATTTGAAAAATCTGGTATTATATTTTAAAGTGTAATAATTACTTTTTGATAAATTATTTTTACATTATTTATTTTACATGTCTAAAGTTAATTATAGTCCTCAATTGGATGTGTTTGCAACCAGGCCCATCCTTTTGACTCTCTGAACATTTATAAAAGTCAGTTTAGAAATTTCTATTTTTAACAATATTCCAACTGTCTTTTTTCTTACCAAAACCCTTCGTAAAATAAATTTTGAAAGCATTCATCAACAGTACAGTACAGGTAAGATTGTTTGTAATAGGGCTGTCCCTTGTGTGTTTGAGTAGCAAAAGCTCTGTTCAAGTCCTTGGCCATGAAATGAATCTACTTAAAGCAGGCATGCCTACCTTGCATTTCATGCTCCTGGGACAGGCATTTTCTGATCATTAAAAACATGGATTTAAGTGTGCTTAGTTTGCTAATGGAGGGATATTCTTAACTGCCATTTTTGCTGTTCTTTCCTTCGCTGTCAGTTGGCAGGTTGTTTTTTAATAAGGATGCTTATTTGTATAGGTCTGTGGTAACAAGAATATTGAATATTTTATAAGATATACACTGATAATTCATGTCAGTAGCTCAAAAAATAGAATTCCACCTTTTAATTCTGTTTGACATTTGCCCATCCCAATGAAGAAACTCTTGTTAAATTCTTTGGCAAATCTCGTGACCTATCATCACCATTGCACTGGATGGGTCAAACTACAGTGATTATTGGGCACTTTTAATGGCTAAATTGCATTGGGCCACTTTTATATTCTTGAATTTCTAACAACTCTTGTATTAAAATGTTTTAAGAACAACAATGCTACAAGATTAATTGTATTGGTTGTGATGTATATTGAAAGATAACTAGCAGAACGATTGAATTATAAGCATTTAACAAAAAAGTTCAGTTCAGTTAAAGCTAGAAAGGCTAGGAAAATAAATGTTGAAATCATTTGCTGTGATTTATGTAAAAAAGCCTTACATTTTGCCTAAATGATTATGACATATTTTAATGATTCATAACATGTTGAAAGATTTCAACAATTACTTTTTATGACATAAGTATATAAACATATTCTATATCTATATGTGTATATATATCCTGAATGGTTGAGTCACTCTTCTAGGGACAGCATTATTTGCAGCTTTGTAGTTTTGGCTTTTCAATTTGTAGTTTCTTATCTACTCTAATTACTCTTACTGTTATTCTGTTGTACTTTCTTGAAAAGATAGGTTTAAATATTGACAGCATGTTAAGTCAGTATTTGCAGCAGCAAGACATAAAGGAGTTTCACTGGCGCAACACTGAACATTGATATTTGCCACACAGCCACAAGAAGAGTCTTGAACATTCTCACAAAGACTCTACGCAAAATATAGTTACTGCTCACTGACAAGGAAATGAGTGGTCTTCTTGAATTTGTTAAATTTGTTAAATGTACAGTACCTAGATGATCCACAACAGTTCTCAAATGATATTTTATGGACAGATTAGCCAACATTAAACAAAACCTAAACATGATAGAGTTAGAGTTAGAGTTTGGGGGTGCTTTGCTGCATCTGTCTGGACAACTAACCATCGCTGAAGAAACCACGAATTATGCTCTGTTCCAGAGAATTGTTCACAAGAATGTTAGTCCATTTGCCCATAAGCTGGAGAATAACTGTCATGCAGCAAGTTAGTAATCCAGAACACAAAAGGAAATCTGTTATCAAAGTGGTTAAAGAAAAAAAATGTATTGTTTTGAAATGTGCTAGTCAAAGTCTACACCTAAACACCTTTGATGTATGGTGGCATTATCTGACACAAGTGGTTCATTACAGTATCAGAAATCCAGAAGGCTGAAGCAGTGCCACTAGAATGACTAAGCCTTTAGTGCTATGAGAAAATGATCAGAAACCAGGAGACATCTGGTTGCTGTTATTGCTGCTAAAGATGGCCTACCCAGTTATTATCTGTTAAGGGGGCAACCAGTTTTTCACATGAAGTATTGATTATTGCATAACTTTTTAAAACTTTTAAAAAGTACCAAAATATTTAGTTTTTTTCCCTGGGGGTTCTTTTATCTTATTTGAGGGTTTGATTTAAAATATGATTATATTTGCATAGCAGCATGTGTTGTAGTAATTGAAATGGTTGGATTCTGCATTAGTAATGTTAGTCTCATTGTAGAAATCTAGTCTTTCATTTTAATAAAATGTTTAAATCAATTGTTTGTATTTTACCTGAGGCTTACTCTTGAAAACATTAAAGTTTAATGGGGTATAATCAAAAACAACCATCATCTTTTCCAAATGTGCCGTCAATGGGGTAATCATTGTAAATAAATATTCGGTCAGTTGTAGTCAGCATAAACCTGGTAAAGCATGCATGGAGCAGATAGCCTTCTCTCACCTGGCTCCTTCTTGTGCACATGGTGACCTATTTGTGCATGACACTAATCCAGCATCACTGGGCACGGAAGTCATAAATCTCTTTTTAGCACGCCTCTGTTCTGAGAAATGTAATTTACTGTGAGTGCTCATGTGAAGTCACTCATATCTGATTGACGATGTTGTCCCAAATGTGCTCTTTGAATCTGTTTGTTTATGATATAGACGGCTACATTGCTTACTACGTTCAAGATCATTCTAAAATGCTATAAATAAAAATATAAACTGCATAGATTCTGAAATCTTAAAACATTATGTTTAGTTTGATTAAAAACTTTTAGAATTGATAGATGAACAAAATAGTAATTACTTTTGGAAACGTAATCAACTTATTGTTTATTTAAATTATAATCTCTCAGGTCTTATTCATTATGGTTTTTAAAGAAAATTTTCTTTTGGGAAAATAAAGTTATTTTTGTCACAATTACATTCATTCTGTCAAGTGTAGAAAATGCTTTTCTTTGCATTTTCTAAATACGGTGGATTCAGAAAGTATTCAGAATCCTTCACTTTTTCACATTTTGCAATGCTGCAAACTTGTTTCAAAATCATTAAAATTCATTTTTACCTACATCAAGCACTTGATTTCCAAGAATGATAAACTGAAAATGGGAATTTAGATTTTTTTTTGAAAATCGATTAAAAATAGGGCAGCGTGGTGGCGCAGTGGGCAGCGCTGCTGCCTTGCAGTTAGGAGACCCGGGTTCACTTCCCGGGTCCTCCCTATGTGGAGTTTGCATGTTCTCCCCGTGTCTGCGTGGGTTTCCTCCAACAGTCCAAAGACATGCAGGTTAGGTGCATTGGAGATTCTAAATTGTCCCTAGTGTGTGTTTGGTGTGTGTGTGTGTGTGCGCGCCCTGCGGTGCGCTGGTGCCCTGCCTGGGGTTTGTTTCCTGCCTTGCGCCCTGTGTTGGCTGGGATTGGCTCCGGCAGACCCCCGTGACCCTGTAGTTAGGATAAAAAAATAAGAATTACAATATCGCATTGATACAAGTCTTCAGACCCTTTGTTATGACACTTCAGATTTGGATCAGGTGCATCCCATGCCATTGAAGAACATTGAGATATTTCTGCACTTTGTTTGCAATACGCTTGATTAGGAAAGACACACATCTGTCATTAGAAGGCCCCACAGGTGACAATGTGCATCAGTGGCTTTCATAATGATTAAATGGAAGACATTTTTCAACAGCAGCAGTTGGGTGACTAGACAGGGCTGAGAGAAAGCTGAACAGAGCAAAGTACGGAGATATATTTAATGAAAATGGGCTTCAGGGTGTTCTAAACCTGAGAATGGGCCAAAGGTTCACCTGACTAAAGGACAGTGAACCTAAGCACAAAGCTAAGACAATACAGGAGTGACTCATGAACATCTTCAGGAATGTTCTGTAGTTGCCCAGCCGGAGCATGGACTTGTATCCAATCTAATATCTCTGGAGAGACCTTCAAATAGCTGTCCATAGATGGTCTCCAACCACAATGACAAAGCTTCACAGATTTTGTAGAGAAGAATGTCAGAAAATCTCCAATTCTAGGTGCAAAAACCCTGGTCTCCTTACTACTGCACCACCATGCCGCCCCATCCACAAACATTCTTAATCCAATTTAGAGCTCAGGCCTGCTGTGGTAATATTACTGCAAGACAGATATCTACCCTGGATGGGACAACCCTCACTCATCGAAAGCTGGCCGGTTTAGAGTCTTTAGTTTAACCTAATATTCATGCCTTTGGAATATGGTGAATATGGAGCACAATTTGCAGAGAATGATTTGAGAGGTAGTGTTTCTGTGTCAGCTGTTAGGGTGCTAATTAAGAAACTTTGCTTAAAAGTCAATTAAGAGTTTGTAATTTCTTACTGAGCAAGAATTCTTCCCTTAGTCAAAAAACATACCATCTGGTAAACCAAATGCAGGAAACTGGAAAGGTGCATGTATATGTTAGTCATCTTTACGTTCTACTTCATATATGTAATATTTTTAATTTATTTACATTAAATGTCATCTGCCACAAATCTGCCTAAGCCTGTATTTGATCTAGGTCCCTTGATGATGATTCCATTGATTCTTTAGCATCTACCATTTCACTTAATTTGTATCAGCTTATTTATATTCTTGTCCAGGAACTTTAAAAATAAAAATAGCCTTAGCAAAAATCCCTGATTGACATTACTTCTAACATCACCTAATTCAAAAAAAGTTCTTTGTACCATAACCCTTTACATTCAGTGCTTATTTGAATTTTGCACCCGACTTTACATGGCACCCTGATTTCCTGACTTTCTCATGTGGTACCTTATCAAAAGCGTTCTGAAAAACAAGATAAAGAATATCATATGCTTCCCTCTGATGATACGCTTTTGTTGCTCCCTCGTAGAATTCCAGCATATTAATGAAACCTAACTTATGGAGGTTTCACTAAAGTCTTGTCAGATATGATGAAACTATATTGAATACATAGCACTTATGTCACGTAAGAGTTACCATAAAATCTAATTGACTAAAATTAGCAAGTGTCATTAGCATACAGATTTGCTCTTTTGGCCTTCAGTTGTACTAGAGTTTCATTACTGAGGCAATTGCCTTTGACTGTTTCGGGATAAATTGCAGTGTCAAGTGTGGATAATAGCTAAAGGGTTATTACTGCATTTGGCTCCTCTTCAAAGTGAATGTTATTCTTTTGGTGTGTTACACTAGTACAGCAGCTGCAGCAAAGAGTGTATTTATTTAAAAGTGTAATATCAGTAGTGAATCTCCTTGGGGATTTAAATCACTGCTTCCTCTTTAAGGAAACATTTTTTTCTGAGTTTCTGAGACTAAAAGATATTTATGAGTTATTTTTTGTTAAATGTCATGGTGCTGAAATGGTTTGTTTAGACTGACAGATGAGTTGGCGCTTTAAGTTCCTTGCCAGCAATGTCCTTTGTAATACAGACAATTAGTCCTTAAAACACAAACTGCCTTTTTTTAATTTAATGCATATGGAACTTGTGCTTTTATAGCATGTCAACAAAAAATACTTTCTAGTTCTGAGTAAGGTACAGTGCACAGTGAATCCATGGCTAGATATATTCAGTACTCTACCTGCTTAGATTTACTTAGTGATTGTTGTTATCCTGGTCTGAATTACTCTTGAAAATTGTATGGTGGCAAAGTGCATAGTACTAGCAGAGTCTTAGATTTAGGTTCCTGCCTGGGCCATCCTGAGTGCAGTTTCCATGTACTTCTCATGTCCCTCTACTTTTACTTATGGCACTTTTGTTTCCTTCCACAACTGAAACATCTGCAGGCATGATATATAGTGCCTTATAGTGAAATTGAATGAACTGGATGATCAAATAGTGTATGTGAGATTTCTGTTAACTATACCACAGAAAAGTAAGCACAGTGCCTAAAAAAGTATTTGACCTCAAACACCCCCCCCCACACACACACATATAAGTTTTCACATTTTATTGTTACACAATTTTCGGTCACATAATTTCACTTTGTTGAAACACATGAACAGAAGAGTCTTAATGTCAAAGTGAAAACAAATTTCTGCAAATTGGTCTAAATTAAATTGCAAATATGAAACACAAAATAATAAATCACATAAGTGAAGCAAAATCAAATGATACACTACTAAAAAAAATCAACACAGATGTTCCCAAAACTCCGTGCCCCTTTTGCATTCAGTTCAGCATTAAGCCTGTGTTCATATTTATGTTCACTGAAGTAAGCTCAGGTTTGTATGCTAAATAAATACTGGCCTGTTTCAAATTGCTGATTTGAGCCTGATGCCTGCATATCATGGATGCCGTATACCGTTACAATCGCAAAATCCATTCGTTCCTTTTCTTACCCTTGTACCCACTTCAGAAGCTTGGATAGTCAATTCTCTTCCTGGAAATATTTTACACAAGGTGAGAACCAACACTGCCTGGAGGGTCTTGTCCACTGCAGGGCAATATCAAAATCGTCATTCTTAATGGCATAGTTAGTGACTGTGAAATCCTTATAGAGCAACTGTTTTTCTTTAAAATCTTTTACATTTTATGTAGAAATAAAATAATAAACTTTTTTATATATATATTTATATTTTTGATTAAGCATTTCCACTCCTGTATAGTTGCCAGAAAGTGATGTTTTCTTCATTGGTGTCTTAGAGCATGCATTTCATTGTTTGAAAATAAGTAAAGTAGATAATCTTTACTTATTATTAGTAATCCATCTTAGTATTTAAAGTATTACTTTAAATGAGACTTCATCTGAGCCAAGAATCTATATTTATAGACTATCCTTAAATGTAATATCTTGAATATCTTAAAAAAAATTTCCAGGTATTCAAAGATTACCAACATGAGCATGTGGTCATATAACATGGTCATCGGGAAATTAAAGATTAAATCTGGTGATGTGTATTATATGCTTTAAACTAAATGTGGTTCTTTGATAATCACTTAATATAAAATTCTATAAATGTACACTAGAGTCAGCAGTCAATAACTATATGAGTTGTGCGGTGGTGATGAAACAAATTGCAGACCCGATGAAAACCAAATTAAGAAATACCATTACTTGTCTCTCCCAGGGAGCCAAGGTCACTTCTGCAAAGACGTGCTAAATATGTTATGCTTGTTAATGGAGGTCCCACCAATCAACTTGTCATATAAGCTCATACTAATGCAACTACATATAGAAGGTCAGTAGCTACCTCACTCGTCTTTCAGCTAATCATTTCAGTTTACTTTACCATCCATATTTTAGCACTGCTCTGGCTAAGAAGATCATAAGAAATTGCAATCTGATCTTTCATCTGTTGTTATATTCCAGGTGAGCAAACAATATCAGCAGTTTATTATTAAATCAATAAACAAAAATCAAAAAGATAAGTATATTTCCTTACTGAGCCCTGCAGTAGAGCAGTGCTTTGTCCACGGTTGGTTCATGTTTTGTGTTCAATGGTAAAGGATTGACTGTGGCCCAGTGCAACCATGAACTGGATTAAACTGTGGGGAAAGGGAAACCAATTAGATAATAAACCAAGTCTGGTTTATTTTACACTGGCAATGCCAATAACCTTTTTATTAAAACAGACTTAATAGTAAATTTTAAGGCCGTCTGCTTCAATCACATTGTGCATATACAACCCTCTCTTCACCGGATATGCCTTACATCCTTCTTTCTTTGTGCTTCTTGTTGTCTTTCTTCATTGGACATTCTAGTCCTGTTGTGGACAGCAGACATGACACACAGATGTACACCGCATGGTTTACTAACTTATGCCATCCACTTATCTTTGTTCATTCCCACCGTCTTGTGGATGCTCTATGAAAGACACTGGATGAATGGACATTTTATATACAGTATACAGTATAGAGAGAGAGATGAGTGACTAAGAAAAAATAAAAAGGTATGCTCCACTACCTATGGGTATTTAGCTGCTGGATCATCGAGTCAATTCTATGTTTTTCCTCTTCCTCTCTCTCTCTCACTGTCATTTCTTCCTTTCAGGTTTCCATTTTGATGTAGGTCTGTCAATGAAAAGGGGACATTCTGGTGGAAATATTGAATTTATAGCTGCAATCAGTGGAGGAACCACAACTGGAGTTACACTTTTGTTTTGTTTTTTACGATATAGGCTTTCACCTTCACTGAGAAGAGACTAGACAGACAGACAGACAGACATGTAAGACGCGGTTCCTTCTTGTGTCATATTAACTTTGGTCCTGCTGGGAGGAGGGATAGTTGAATTTATAAACATACACATTACTGTTTTAATTTGATTTTAAACAATTTGATGGCAAAATAATATATTTCAAAGCACATCTTTGAATTGTCAACATGTACCTGTATTTTGTATTGCATACTTTTTTACCTTTAAGCACCTGTTCCTTCCATAAAATAGTGTCGAGTCTTGAACAATAATATTATATTGTATTACTGTAATCTCATAGTGCGCTATTCATAGCTTAGTGCTTCAGCTAATAGGCAGATGTTGCAAAACAATGAAAGAAAAACCTTTTTGCCTCCCATCCAGGTTTAAAACATCTATACTTTTCTCAGTTAAAGAAACATTACCTGACTTCTGAAGCATGAAATCATGTTTCTCAATTCAGTTTTCAGATGGGAACTTTTAGTCATGTTACGTTTACACAAATTGCAAAGTGATATTTGTCACATTTTTAATAGGATGTATGTTGGGCTATTATTAGAGTAAAAAATAAGCTACAGGGCAGGTTTAATAAGGTTGCATTTTGACAGTGACTCATCTGCACTTGATTTTGTTACAAAGGTTGTTCAACATGCTTTGAAAATAATTCTAGATGACACAGACATATGTTTGGCTTTGCTATCAAAGGTTAACATCTTCTGATTCACTTGCTATTTTAATACATGTTATATGAGTCAAAGTTATTCGACACACTGTAAAATCAAGTCACTCCACCCATTTTCTGGTATTTTTCTGACGCTGATACCTTAGGAGCTGTTTGTTAGGCTTGAATTAATCTATACAGTACTTTGTAATCTGATATATAGGTGATGGTGCTGTCACAAAGCTGAGACATACTCAAATAAGTTTTGGGGCAGCCACCCGTATATTTTGGTATCCTGGCTGCAAAGTCGTTTTTTATCAAAATCAACAGCACTGATGTGCATACAAACGAGTCCAAGACAAGACTGAGGGTAAGGGGAAAAAGGGCAGGCTTTTAAAGGGGAAGACAGGAAGTGAGGTCATGGGAATCGGGCACGTGTTCGTCACTCATTGGATCAGGCCCGGACGTGACATCAGGGGGGCCGGCGCCGGTTAGTTCTGTCTCCATTGGTTCGGTCCCGGAAGTGATGTCACGAGAGCCAGTTGGAGTCTCCCAGGGATGGTCTACAGGGAAGTGAGAAAAAGAGTCGGTGCACTCTGCCACAGCCCGGCCTGTCTCAGAACTGCCGTCACTCAAGCCCTTTAGCTGCCTCCCATGCGCACGTGTGTGACAGTGCATATATTTTACTTAAACACAGTAAATCCATTTGATACATTTTTCCTTTAACAGGTAATCTGCCACTCAGTGCCTATCTGTCTTTTCATTCTTCTCTTTTTATTTCAATATATTTTTACATACGGTACTTTCTTTTATGGGACCCTTCATGGAATAAATTACAGGGAAAAACTCTGAACAACAAAGAATTTCTTAGGCTTTCTTTTACTTTAGAGTCTTGGGGTACAAGTCAGTGGATCTGCCAGAGTTTTCTTAATCTGGAGACCCTGAGTTCTCTCTTACAATAAGCTTACGAGAAACTGTCTCTTATGCTATTGTTTCCCCCGGAACTCTTGACTAGGAATGATATGGGCAAAATTTGGAAAATGAACATTCCATTTGAACTTTTTTGATACTTCTTGAGTGATCTTGGCCTGACCCAAGTCATATGCATATTTAGTACAGTAATATATAAATAGGTTGGAAAGCTAAAATCATCAATATTGTAACAAATGATAACAATTGTCTGTTCACCCATTCATCTATTGTGAAACCCTCTAATCAAGTTCAGGATCATTGCAGCATCAGCCACAATACAGAGAGCAGCACTGGACAACACATGTGTTTATCACAGAGTATGCTCACTCACCCCTGTCCAATTTAGAGTCACCATTCAACCTAACACACATGTTAAGGAGGCAGGGAAAAACCCACATAGTCATAGAGAGAAAGTGGAAACTCTGCACAGACAGTGACAATGTTAGTGTTAAAAAACGTTGGAGTTGTTCAGCTGCACCACTATACCCTCCTATAATTCAACTGTATCATGTATAGTAAACATACTAATTATATCTACACATTACCTCTTAGTTACTCTGTACATATTAGGAGTTTTCTGCAGCGTGTCATACTTTTTTATTGTTTTTCTCTCAGTCCCCATGAAGCATAAGTATGGTGGGACTAGGAGTTTGATTTAAGATGAATAATGACTTACAAAATTTCATTAACACATTTTATGTTAAACACAATATTTTAGTCATTGTTGCCAATTTAAAAAGGTTAAACAAATCTCTGCGAATAAAGGAGTGCTTCATTTACTATTACTGTTGAAAGATTCTGGAGATGGCTGCAGCCTGAATCAGCAGTTTCCAGCAAATGAGCTATCTAGCCCACTCAGACTTCTGCCCTTTTGGGGAAACTTGCAGAATGTGCTAGTAAAAATGACAAACAACATTTATTGTTGCAACTTTTATAATAGGATGTTGAAGGATCCCATTACAGTCAAATGAATGTTATCAGCCTACTGCAAAGCTTAGATCTGGAAAGAATTGTGGGCTTTAAACCATCTAGTTTCTACTGTAATCTAAAATTACTCCTGCATCTATGGTAAATTCAGGCAGCTGTGTAGATTATAAGAAATTATTCTCTAATGTACAGGTGTTATTTGTAAAGGCAAATTGTAAACTTGGAGGTGATGTGGGACCATTTTCTTGTGGTGATATAATTAGAAATAAAGGGTAAAGAGTCTTTGAAAGTATGCACTGCTTTTATTTTAAGGATGTAGATAATCTGTAAGTGGGATGTTAATTAACTGGATAGATTCTTAGTGTGACCTGGACAGTGGAAAGTAAAAGCTGTGGAGTGGCAGTAGCATTAGTATTGCCATGACCAACATGCAAGTAGTATCCCATTGTGCAGAAATGCTACCTCAGAACACCAGAGTCCTCTGTCAGTTTACAAGTGAGCCTCAAAGTTTTCATGAGGGGCATATTTTGAAGTAAGTTGTGCTTGTTCTGAATTTCTCTGTAACTTTAAAACATTATTGTTAGCTTTACTGCATCACTTAACTTTGTTAATTGGTCAATAATGACCCAGCATCCTGTCCAGGGTGTAGCCCCACTAGAATTCTATGCTAAGTGAATTAATCTGTGGCTCACAACGACACATTAAAGGACAAAAGCAGGCATGAGAATGGAATTTTCACACAAGGTTGGCAAACATCTGTTTGGCATAATCACTCTCAGCAGTTTTTAATTTCTAAATTCTGGCGGGACATATAGGAACTCTGACAAATTACTTGACTTCACAAGTTATCCAATAGGCAAACATTTATAAGCACTCAAGTAAACAAAATACAGTTCACTAGACCTTTATTAACTGTTGCACCTAACAAAAACATTTCTGTTTTTTGGCTGTCATTTCTATTATGTCACCTCTAAATACTGTTGTGTTTTATTATTTGTGCAGAGCCATTCAGTTGTAGTTCCAGTGGACTTCTAGGATTCAAAGAACTACATCAGCTGAAAAAAACGAAATTATGTGCATTATCAATGTTGATATCAGTTCACCATTGTAAATGAACAATTATTACATTGATCAACATTTTCCCATATTATACTGCATTAAATGGCCCTAAACACAGGTTTTGTGGCTTATCTTTTACAAAGCTGAACTGTTTTCCAGTACTGTCTTTGTTACTTACTTACTGTGCTGATCCAAGCAAGTCACTTATCTTGCCAATGTCCCCTGATTTGTGGAAATAGTTGTACTTTTCACTTGTGCTTTCCTTTTTGGATGAAAGTTCTCATCAGGTAATTCAATAACTCTAATTAGCATGTATATGCTGGTGTCATTTATGAATTTAATGAAAATGTCTCCCAAATGGTGAAGGTGTACAAAAACTGTAAGTTGCTGGCCAGGAGAGGGCAGACAGACAGACACTCACTCACTCACTTATTCATCAATCAATACCAAAGGAAAATTACAGTATTATAACAGGCTACACATTAGGAGCAGCCACATGCAGACACACATTCTACAGAATGCTGTCCTCTATAAACTATATAAAATGAATAAGTAATCTATTTAAAGCTACAGTACTATATAATATCAGAAAAACATTGTCCATCCAAGTCTGATGGCAGCTCAGTAAAAAAAAAACATGCAATAGAGCTTCCCAGAGTAGCTGTGCGCTGAAGGTGTTACACAAATTGACCAGAGTGTCAGGCAGAGGATGGGGGTATTGCTCATTATAGCCAAAGGTTTATATAACATACCATTCTCATTAATTACTTGATGAGTTGTTACTTTCCACCAGTGTTACTCTGTGATATTTGACACTGATTGCACATCTTCATAATAATATAATTATTAAGGATTTAGCATGTAATTCAGTAATTTCCCCCCACATCTCAAAGTTGTGCGTGTTAAACTGATTGGTGAATCTAAATTAGCTCTGTGCGGTTCCCTGAGCCCCTTTCAGGGTTGGTTCCCTGTCTTGCAGCTGATGTTGCTGAGATAGCCCCTGTGGATCTGAATTGCATTAAGCATTTTTAAGAAAGAGTGGGGCATTGTTTAATGCTGCTGCCTCATGTGTGCAGAGTTCTTGGCACGAATTTTGCACTCAATCTCTGTGCAATTAGTATGTTCTATCCATGTCTCTGCATGTGATTTCCTCCAGGAGGTCTGGTTGTCCTCTTGCATCCCCAAACACATGTGGGTTAGGCTAACTGTCAATTCCAGTATGGCTCTGTGTGAGTGTGTGCATGAATTTGCCTTGCAATATATTTGTATGGATAACAGGCTTGGGGTGGCACAGTAGTTAAGCACTGCCGCCCCACATCTTTAGAGTTCTACATTCAAGTACTGACCTAAGTTTCCATATTCTCCTTGTGTCTGCATGCTTTGGTTCTCTGAACACTCTGGTTTTCCTTCCAGTAATTGGTGACTCCACATTGGCCATGTATCACTCAGCGTAGGTGTTTACCTTGAGGCTGCCTGCAATGGACTGGCTTCTCAACCATTTCTGCTTCCTGCGCTTTTCTCAGTGCAGTAGTAATAGTCTGCAGCACCTTCGACACTGAGCTGGACTAAGAGGGTTAAATAATGAATGGATGGTTTTGATTACAGTTCTAATAAAAATAACCTGAAAAACATGTAGAAAATCAGACAAGGGCAAATTTATTCTTATACACTCTAGTCATAACTCTGATTTTCGCTACTCCCTTTTATATTACACCTGCCTTCTATATGTTACACAGAAAAAAAGCTGAGACTGTGAACTGAGTATTGGAAGGGTTTGGTTTTGAAGTTCTCAGGTGTGAGTTCCACCTCTGGTTTTCTTTGAGACCATCAGCAGATTACTTAACATGCTTGCCAAGAGATTTGTTGCATTATTTTTGTGTTGTTCATGTAAGGCATTTAAAAGTGTGTTTCTGTATGAAAGCTGCTATAAAAGTAAAGATTGATTCCGTTCACAAGTGGAATTACATTTGTATACAGTATTTTGCTTACTCATTGACTGTAGACGAAGGCCTACGAAAACTCCATCTGTTTTTGTTTCACCTTATCAGTAACTTTCTTTGACCGTACATACACCCTTACTTTTTAAACAAAGGTTTGTGAGCCAAAGAAAACAGACATGGGTTTTTGAGTAGAGGATTACTAATAATGTACACCTTTTTCATGTTATTTCCTTCCAATTCAGTGCCTTCTTCAATGAGTGTGTGAATTATTCTTGGGTATGGTTCCCATATCCTTCAAACTTTTATTAAAAAAATGATTTTGCTTTAATTTATAAAACGTTTACATGTGCCTGCTTTCCAAATGATTAAAGAACAAGATGTGAGGAGGAGATAAGTTTCTCTGCCAAGAATGACAATCAAAAGGAGATGATAATCAAGGTAAATGTAACAGTTCTTTTAGAAAATGTGTTTTCTTTACATCCCAGATGACCTCA
This sequence comes from Polypterus senegalus, assembly GCF_016835505.1. Taxonomy (NCBI): domain Eukaryota; kingdom Metazoa; phylum Chordata; class Cladistia; order Polypteriformes; family Polypteridae; genus Polypterus; species Polypterus senegalus. The sequence goes on from NC_053158.1 coordinate 31,007,286, forward strand.
GTTTAATGGTTGGTGGTATATCAGGAAGAGCGTACATTCACACTGATGTAAAGTGGGGGCATCAGTTATTCACTGATGTGTTTGCATCAAATTTTGTAAGAAATAAAAAATGTTACTTTCTTTCCTAAAGAATGTGTCATATTATTGTTACAGTGCTCACATCAGTCTGTCTGTAGTGAATATTAGATCATTTTTTATTTTTTCAATGAATAAGCTACCATTTCTGTTTAAATGTCATTAGAAAAATAGTAACATAATTGGCTGATGGTGCAATGGACACAAGTTCATATGTCATCAGACAGGATTATAACTGATGTCTTGCCAGGATTTCAGCAACAAAATGTTCTGGGATTGATTTATTTTGTTTATACATCACTAAGACGCTTAAGAAGTAGGGTTGGTCATTGCAGGAATCAAAGGAGCACCGCAGAGGTTCTACCAGCAGAAAAAGACTGCAGCTGCAATTTCCTGTCTCATCGATACAGAACAAATAACTTATTGTAATCTAGTTTTAGCCAGTATAGTGAAAACATGTTTAATGGGCTTATAGTGCCATCATTTCTGATGCCTTTTTATTGTTTCTTTAGGCTCACTGCTGTGGGCAGGAGCCCATGAACGTTGAACCATGAGAAAGTTTTCTATTTTTTTTATTTCTGGCTTGTATTATATGCTCTAAAATCTGCTTAAATTGTAGATTTGAAAAACTGAACTGGAATGTAGTGTCTGAATATTATCGGATCTCATCAAAGCAATATTTGACTATATTTGGAAAATTGGTCATATAAAACATAGATGAAGTTGTCATATTTTGTTTTTTAAAAGGTTTAATTTTATAGCAAACAAATCATTTCATCATTGAGATTGTGCATAAGAGAAATATATTACAGAATGCATTCAACATGAATGATTTTCAAAAGTGGCTACTTAACATTAATGGCATTTTTGTCAAAGATGTAAAAACTGAAAGTTCGCAAAGTTCAAAGAGAAGAGTTCCCATGAATTAATTTCAGTACTGGCACTATTTTAATAGGAAATCATGAAGCACCTCTGTCACAGTTTGCACTCTGTATACTTTGGTCAGGTTGGGCCTGGTTTCTGCCTACAGCCTTTCTTTCCTGGTTCTTATTTTTGCCTTGACCTCTAATACTTTGGAGCTCTAACTATTATAACAATTTATATACTGCTATGAACTCCACTGGGTTGCTTTTGCTGCTTGTGCTGATCCTGTCCCATGCGGGTTTAATGACCTTTAATGTGTACAGCTCTTACTGATAAGCTGTGCTTCTCTGCCAGATGTGTATAGAGCCAATGTTTTCAGGTAATGGGAATATAGATGAAGTGTTTTAGTTAGACATTTTTGTTTTTCATGCCGCTAGGGAGTTTCAACAATTGGTCAGACTTACAAGTAAGAATTTCATTCTACTATGAGCCAATGACAGTGTTAATACTACTACTAACTGCACTTTTATTACTTAGTGGATGAGGGTCTGAGTAGCAGAAACGGGGGCAATACCTTTAGATACTGCACACAAATTTATCTTGTGGTCTCACTGTCAAGTGCGATAATTGTTTTGATGTCCTTAAGTGTCACAATTTAGATTTATTTAAATTTTTATTTTTTATTTCTTGTTGTTTCTCAACTTTCATTACATGTTTATGTCATACTCAGCTATTTTGGGTATTAGCTGATGTGTGTACGATGTGTGATCTGTGATGTGTGTATGTATGATGTAATGATGGCCATTGTGTTTAAGCTTCATGTTCAGTTATCGATGAACTTTATTTTAAGGGTGTGGAAGATGGCCCGAACACAGACAGGTGGACAGCAATGGTTCACCCAACACACGTTTATTCATATTTTCTATTTACAAATAAAGTGCCACACACAACCCCAGTACTTCCCAAAAGTCCAGGCCCTTCCAATGCCTCTCTTTCTTCAGGCCGCTTCTCCTCCTGAGCATCCGTCTATCTTCCTTCTGACTCAAGCCCCCAGATGGAGGTAGGCAGCCCCTTTTATCCCAACCCGGACGTGTCCCAGGTGCCTCCCGATAATCTTATGCCGGCACTCCCCAGTGTGGCGGAAGTACCAACTGCGCACCAGGAAGCACTCTGGGTGTCCCTGGTGTTGTTCTTCCCAGCATTTGCAGGTGTGGCAGAAGTGCTGAGGGCCAGGGCTCCTCAAGCATTGGGGTGCCCCTGGTGGTGACCACAGTCCCCTATGGGGTTGAGCTTCCAAGCTCCGTTCCCATGGTCTCCAAAACCACCAAGGTGGTCGCCCCCTCGTGGCCTGGAGGAGGTGCAAGCCCTCCTCCGATCCTCCTGGGCATCCCGGCTGGGTTGCACCCCCAGCCACTCGACACAAGGGGAAGACCTATTTGGCTTCATAAAATTAGAGTCTCTGACAATTTCTTTTCAGGTCTGCTTTTGATGTTTGGTTTTGATTTTGTTTTGTCTACTACTTCAGATTCATCTAATTCTTTTGTTTTAGTTACTTCTGTACCTTTGTAAAATAAACACTGGATTTCTACAGACTATTCTTCTTCTTTTACTCTATAAAAAGCTTAACAGTTAATTCATTTTTGTTTTAATTCTTTCTCCAGGTTTTGATTTACAATTTGCCTTGCTTGTTTGTAAGTTTAAAGTTCGATCTTTCTCTGGAGATACTTTATTTCTAAAAGTATTAGGTAGTTTAAGCTCTTCAGCTTTGAGAAGTTTAGACACTGAAGCCACACTGTTACTCTGTTAGCATCTGAGTCTGTTTTTTCCACATATCTGACGTGGATTGGGTTTTGCTGTAAACACATAGAGCCACATGCTAATTTTTTATAATTCGACATTCGGCTGCTTTCTTGTGTTAAATTGTGATTCAATTCTGAGCGTCCTTTTCCGAGATTAGTTCAAAGAGTCATATCTGGTTTTTGCTCCAGGATAGGACTTGACTACATCATATTTGTGTTAAAACAACTTTGATGGATGAAACAAGCAGTCAGTGGTCAATGAGGAAGCAAAGATTTAAATACATATATTAGATAATAAGGCTGTTCAGGCTAAATTGAGAGTTTCATAAAGAAATAACACAATTTTTAAAGAATTAGCATCAGCAGAAAAAAAAGCATGGATCCATTTTTATGTCTTATCTGCATCACTACGTCACAACCCAAGTGCAGCACATAAATTACACAAAATCTGAATGTGTACATAATTGCTCACACTGTATTTAATACTGGGTATTGTAAATACTAGACATCAGATGGCATTTTTTACCATTTCCGATTTGGGCATTGAGACTTGGTGCTGTGAGCATGTTTTAGCTTGTTTCAGTTTTCGTGATCTCATTATTCTTGCCATTTCTTATTTTTGTGATTTACTTTTCCGTAGAGTTGTTATTTTACTTCATTAATGAACTAATTTTGCTGGAAAGTATTTTTATTAATTTTCTTTCTATTATAGTTTGAGGCAAAGTCATGTATAATTCTTCCCCAGTGTGGGTTCACTGTAATATCAGCACCAGTGTCAAGTATCCCAAACCATTTTTATATTTAAGCTTATGCTAACTCCTTTAGATACCCATTCAACATTAAAACCCATTTTGCATACCGAAAATCCTGCTACTCTGATTGCAACAGATTTATTGTACACTGACTGTCAGCAGTAATTCACTTTATTGAAATGAGAAGTAATGTGACTGAAACATTTAAACTGTTTTTAATTATCTTCCCGCAGATTACATCTGAGTTGTCAGCTGTGATCAGGAATTTCATTTGAGTTAATGACATCACAACTAGCGAGCACGGCAGAGGGCCGTAGAGCTCTTGAATGTCTGGCATAAGGATCTAATTGATTGATTGTAATATTGTCCAGTCACAATACTGTTACCACCCCTTTCCCATGGTAAAGCCATTTTTCTTGCTTGTTTTCATTTGATATGTTTTAATTTAGCTCAATTCATTTTTGTATAGCACTGTTCAATGAGTACTGGCTCAGATCACTTATTTTCAATTATAACACAATGTTTATGAAATAATTGCAAGCTATATTTTATTTGTTGGATACGTCTCATCATGACCTCCTTTTCTGATATAACCATGCAATTTGTTTTTAAAATTGAGGTTGAAGAACACTGGAGCACCACTAGAAACAGTATTGGTACCTTTTCTGTTCACCATCTATACTTTGAACTATTAAACTAACACCAGGTCATGTGACTTGCAAAAATTCCTAGATGATTCCACACTAATTTTGGATATGACAAAGCAGAAAAGATAATAGTTAGGTAAAGAATTCTGTTTCTTGGTGCAAAGAGAATTGTCTGCAACTAAACACCATCAAAACCAAGGAACAGGTTATTGACTTTCAATGCATGAAACAGTCTGTGTTCCTGGTCATTATTCACAGAGTGGATGTGGAGGTGGTGCATTGCTACAAGTATCTGGGGGTCCACAATAGTGACAAGCTGGACTGGTATAGTAACACAGAGGAACGTTTTAAGAAAGGGCAGAGCAGACTGTTTTTTTCTTGGGAGACTGCATTCTTTTAATATGGTTAGTGACATATGTTCTATGTGTGATTCTCTGATGGCTTGTGTGATTTTCTGTGCTGTGATGTGCTGGGCCAGTAACATCACATCAAGAGTGACCCACCAAATCAATAAGTTAATTAAGAAGACAGGCTCAATTATGACTCACATTCTTGACCCAATGCAGTTAGTAATGGAGGAGAGACTAAAGACAAAACTGATGGCCATCCTTAGCAATGTTGCACATCCTCCCTGTGACACACTAGTATTGAGTACCTTTAGCTAACAAATTTTTACTATGGTTCCTTCACACCAGTTCACTGACCTCCAAAACACCAAAAACAGTATTTCAACTATTTTTGAGACCAAGAATTTAGTTGAGTAATTTAAAAAAACAACGCTAGATCGTGCTACCTGTCCATCCTGCTGGAAGATGATGCTACAGTGGGCATGTGATCATTAAAAATGGATGATTGAAGTTTGGAAAAGTCTCAGTTGGTTTGGTGAATCTTGGTTTCAGCTTCAGCATTCAGCATTCAGATGGTAGAGTCTCAAAATGTGGTATAAACTATATGAGAGTATGGTTCCATGATGCCTTGTGTTGAAAGTGCTGGTTGCTGTTGCACTGTAATGGTGTGGGGAATTTTATTGACCACACATTAGGCCAATTAAATATTAATTGTGCATGAATTTGAATAATTTTAGGGAACATACACATATACAGTGGAACCTTGTATCACGACCATAATTCGTTCCAAAACTCTGGTCGTAAACAGATTTGGTCGTGAACCAAAGTAATTTCCCCCATAGAATTGTATGTAAATACAATTAATCCGTTCCAGCCTATACAAACTGTATGTAAATATATATATTTTTTTAAAGATTTTTAAGCACACATATAGTTAATTATACCATAGAATGCACAGTGTAATAGTAAATTAAATGTAAAAACATTGAATAACACTGGAGGTTAAAATCCAATAGAAAAAAGTCTTCATTAAATACAATGAGGTTAAAACAATGCTCGGTTCTGTCTCTTTAAAAGCAAGCCTTATGCGTCCAGCTGTGTCTCTCTCTGTCTCACCCGCGAGTCTGTGTGTGTGTGTCTCTCTCTCTCGCTGCACAGGAAATGCATAGGGAGAGACTGAACACTTGCGGAAATCATCAGCCCGCGCAAACCGAAAGGGAAACTGGCTGGTTCATATACCAAGTCTGTGGTCGTGAACAGATGCAAAAGTTTGGCGAACTTTTTGGTCGTAAACTGATTTGTACGTGTTCCTAGACGTTCATGAACCGAGGTTCCACTGTACAGTATTTGTGAACAGTTAGGTGGTCCTGTAGCAAAGATGTTAACCCTGCTACCTCAGAGCTCAGTATTGGTAGATTAGAATGGCCCAGACACGGACTGTGTGGAGTATATACTGTACATTCTCCCCTTTGTCAGGATGGGTCATTGTCTGAGTTCTTTACCCTTCACATCCCAAAGACAACATGTAAGTTAGTTTAATTGGCAGCTCTGAATTGCCCTGATGTGAATGAGGATAGCCTGTGGTGGCTGGTATTCTGTTCAGTGCTGGCTCTCTGCAATCCTAAACTGGATAGGTGAGGAAGAAAGTGAATGAATGGAAATGATTCCACAGTGATCTGTAATTTTAACATGGGTTAAACATGAGAATGGCACTCTATAAATTTAATGTATTATTAAAACTTTTATGTGTTCATGGAGCTGTTCTATACTATTCTGTGGTTTCTAAACTGAGATTTCACAGTTGACTGACTTCATTTGGCTTTCACATTAACAGGCACAGAATGCACACATACTCTTTAAAATTCATATACAAACCAGATTATCCTTAATTCCAGAGGAATTGAGCTTGTTGCTTGGATTGTGGAATCCCAGTGGGAATTCATACATTTACATAATAAAGCTGAGTTTGCATTCTTTATGGGTTTATAAAACTCAGACAATTTGCAGTGCTAAGCAGGTCTAGGTAGGTGGATATGCACAGAAGGAAATCCAGTCCTCAAATCAAAAATAGTCACTCGTCAATTTGAGTATACTAAACTGCACTTTTTACACAAGGCAATGTTACTAGTACAACAACCACTTATTCTAAAATGTTTCATTCATCCTGCAGTTTGAAAAGTCATTCATGTTTAGTGGTGATAGAGTAATGGAGTATTTCAGCACTGAAATATAAAAAAATCTTGTAATACACCTTATTTAGAATATTTTAATGCAGTTTTTCTGATTTGTCTCTTTATCAGATAACCTTATTAGGATTTGACTTTGATTGTCTTGAGTCCAAACAGAGCAGCAAACTGAAAAACAAGAAAATATACAAATAAAAAAAGTAAAACTTTTACACAATGTAATATGTTTAATCTTGTTTTTAGCATTCTTTTTCTCTCTCATCATCTTACCTTGGTCTTTCTTCACACCACCACACTTGCAACACAGCTGCAAGTCTTTCTGGGCAAAATAAAATATCTGCTGTAGTTGCTCTGGGCGTTGAAGGATTTGATCACAGAGCTTTAGCACTCCTGGTGTGCTGCTTAACAGTGAGTGCTGTTTTCATAGACTTGCACATGCTGCCCGTTGGCTGTGTTTGTTTACCGTAGCAAATGTAAGCACCTGTTGTTCATCAGTAATCAACCACCCTTTATACGCTTGCTTTGTCTGTTTCTTACAAGTCACAGTAGTTGTTTTTTTTTTCTCTCAGACATTGTGAATCATGCTTTGTTGCATCTTGATCAGGTTTTATTTTCCTGCATTCATTTTTATGCTATATATGTTTATTTCCCTTCTCTCTTGAATCCAAATTCAGTCCCTGTTTAGTTTCCATTATTATTTTCATACACACCATTCATTGCTAGATCATCTCTGACAACCTGTTGGCTATCAGAATCTCCACATAGCAAATACACTTAAGACCCTTTGTTTACCTAGTGTTGTATTTTGCCAGCCTTTGTTTGTAGCTTGTTAGTTGTGTCCTCTTATCTCTCGCTGCTCCCCATTCCCAGACTTCTCCTGGCTCCTTTCATTCCGAGTCAAGATACAGTATGTCCTTATGCTTGCTTGCATACCGGCCTTTTTACATTTTTGACCTCATCATAGGGGGCGGTGTGGTGGCTCTGAGGCTAAGGATCTGTGCTGGTATCCAGAAGTTTGCCAGTTCGAATCCCCGTCACTGCCAAAAGAGATCCTACTCTGCTGGGCCCTTGAGCAAGGCCCTTAAACTTCAATTGCTCCAGGGGCGCTGTACAATGGCTGACCCTGAGCTCTGACCCCAAGGGGTATGCGAGAACTAACAAATTCCTAATATAAGAAATTGTATAAGGTGAAATGAAATCTTGGTTTGAATCTGAGTTGCTTATTACTATGAGATCTATAAAATTACCCTGTGCTACTTCATTGTTCAGACATCCAGTTTATTCTTAGCACCCACCAGTTGGTGGTGAAGCATAAGAGATGAAGGTCATGATTTTAAGCATCTTGTACAGTGCTTGTTTAGTTTAACCTGCCATTTATTACAGTAGAGTTGTCTTTGGGTTTACTCAAACAGCTCAATTCTGGTTGTCACACAACATTTATTTCTTAGCTTCGAGTATCTGTATCTGCTGTATATCATATTCAGGAAAACCTAAATAAGGAGGCATTACAGTAATAATAGATAAACCTTTGCATTCACATGTCTATGTCAGAGTTGCAGTAATTATTTTTGTAACTATTTGTTGCAGCTTGAGGAAGAAAGCAACTTAGAAAAGAAAGAAAAATATTTCTTGGTATGTGTACATTCATGTGATTTCAGTTTTGTAATACTGCAGAAAAAACTTAATATTTATATCCATCCATTTCAACCATTTGTAATGTACTGTACGATAATATAGAACTGAGTACATTAATTAATGTAAGATTTATTATATACACAAATAATATATAGCGCAAACAGGAAATTTATATATGTGAACAACTTCAATAATATTTCTTTTCAAACTGAACACAGATTGGACTGTGCAGATGGACTTATAAACACCTAGGTGTTTGTGTGTGTGTTCATTTCTTACTCTTCATCATCCAACATGTGCTCTGGTTAGGCAAACAAGCTGTCAGTTATATTTATTTATAAATTTCTTTGAGTTTAAATGTGTTTCTTATATTGAAATAAATTCTGTATCTCAAAAACTACATGTGTGTGAGTGAGGGGGGGATGTTTAGTGGTTCATTGGAGAATGGCCACTGGCAGTCAGTTTGCTTAATATGCCCACAGTGACCCAAACAAAACATTACACCCACTGTATGCAACCCCTTCCCCTTATGTACTATTGCATGACCCAAATGCAATGAGCCAAAATTGGTGGAAACCCATAGTTTAAGAACCTATTCCCCTAGATTTAACACTGCCAGTCTATGCTAAAAGCTCATATCCTTTGTGTCATTTTAATACCAGTATGCGTGCGTGCGTAGACAGACACTAATAACAGTTCTAATGAAGCCCAATACCTTGTAGTGTCGCACTATGCTGAGCAGCACCAAATGCCACCTTGTGCTTGGATGTTTTGTTATATGCTTTAGTTTGAGAAGTCCTTTCAAATGATCTTACCAGCCCTTGAAGTTCAGAACTTGAAAAAAAGAAAGTATTTGGTGACCCTAAGCAAGTCACTGACCTTGGCTGTGATTAAATTATAAAGACTTATAGTAAATGGATTACATGATGGATGGGAATATTGTAGTTCTGCCCAACACAAATAGCATTTGCTGTGAAAGACACTATACAAAAACTGACTTATAAATGTCGATATTAGAAGGCAGGCCCTCTACATTTCTTTGATTTAGAACAGATTTTATAATTTCAAGCACATTGTGTGTGCCTACAAATCACCAAGGAGAGATTTAGTCACAAGTTCTAGACTAGCAAGCATAATAATAATGGCAAAAATGATATTGGACTCTCACACTACATTCTTTGGTGTGGTTTTCTGAAAGGGTTTTTTTTCTTCAAATCATGTTCATTAGTTTTGTATTTAAAAACAAAAGATCATTTTTAAGAAGTGAAGTAAATGTCTCCTGATTTATTCCAGGGTGGAACCCCTTTTAAACACAGGAAGCAGCACGAAATGCGTCCAGTTGTGACTTTAGTGAAAATCCTCGCTGAGGTTTTCATGTAAAACCACAAAAATGCAAGCCCTTAGTTTGATGGCAGATAATAGCATTTTGTTTTTATGAATGTAAGATGCTTTCAGGACTGCTAGCTTTTTTACTCTCCTTTGGTAGCGAGACTTTTGTTTTTTTTCTGTGTTGTTTTCCCAAAAACAGACAATAAAACTTGCCTAGCCTTCCTCAACCATAGAGTACCTTGTACTGCAAAGAAAAAATTTCAGAGGCATTAATGATGACATGCAAAATAAATATTTATAGGAAGTATGGCAGAGTTTACATTAAGTGCTTGCATGTGAGTCCTGTGTTTATGTAGAACGTGGCTGCACAGCTCAGAAGCTTTGAAATCATAAGTGCTTTCAAGAAGCCCTCCCTTTTGAAAAAAATGAAAACGTAAGAGTTTAATGTTTCATTGACTAATTCTATGGCTGACTGCAGATGTCCTAAGCAGGACAACCAATGACTCCTCATCACGGTGCCTTTTTCAGTACATGAAATGCCACATAGAATCAGTGAAGAATCACAAAAATCGATGTGCTAATGTACGTGCCACGTTCCCGCTACTTTGACTATGCCTGTTGACATTTGTTTGACTGTTTGCTGTGTTTACAAGAAATTAGCACGACAACAATTTACCCTTCTACACTATGCAGTAAATAAATCTTGCATGCAAAGACAACAACAATAATGGCCTCTGGAGTGACAACTTTATTATGACTTCAATATCATGAAACAAGCTGCCTTAATGTGTGTGTGTTTGTGGATGTGAGTTGAAAATGGTAAGCACTGTTAGGAGACAGGGTACGACTATTAGTGGCAATCCCGGAATGGGCATGGTATGCAGGATGTTTAGTAAAAAGAAGTCTGATGTAATGGAGCCTAGACAGAGAAGTCAGGCATTTTGCAGTTTTATTTCATCTCAGCGTTTTGGAACTTTGTTTTTGCTTTTTAAATAATGGTCCTACTTTGTTTATACTACAACCGGAAGCTGCTGTTGTTTCATCTTTTCAGCTGTATCTGTACAACATTTAACATTTATACTGTATATACATTATGAATACTTCTGACAAAACAGTTTTAAATGATCCATGGACTGTGTGCATTAATTTAAATGCAGTGGGCAAGCCACCTGTGTGTATTTTTCCTTCTTTCTCTCTGTCTAACACTTCTCAAAGATGTCCAAGTTTTAGTTAATCGGTGATGGCTTTGAATATTGTACCTGGTCATTACCTGTGTGGAATGTGTTAATTCTCCCCTTATCTACATTGTTTTACCTCTCACAACTGTGAAGAAATCTTACTTAAGTTATTTAGTGGCCTGTTGTAAGTGTGAGTGAATGTGTCCCCATGCCCTATGATAAACTGTGTGTGTCTTGTCAAGGGTTGCTGTGCACCTTTTGTCAAGTGCTGTCAGGATAGGCTATAACTCCCAGTGACCCCACAATAAACAGGTTAGGAAATTGGTGAATGATTTTAAAGAGATAAGGTGCATATGAAAAGAAAACACATAATGTATAATGAAAAATAGACCACAAAGCAACATCTGCATTGGGGAAATTGTCAGGTGCTTTTATTTATTTCATATTGGAAATTGGCAGAATTTCCCAAATAAGAATATGCGCTTGCCACTAATAGTAAGCAATGCACATTTAAATCATTATCATGTCTAGCTGGTTTGGCAGCAGTCTTATACTGCAGAATTGACTTATGCCTAAGTAGATGTACTGTATATGTTCATTGTAGTTTGCATCACAACTAAATCAGTTTGCTTTCCCAACATTTACATACATTTAGCAGAGAGAGAAGTCATACTACAGTTATTGCATATTTCTGTAATTGGAGCAGTTACAGGTTAAATGACCTCCTAACACAGAGATGAGAATTGAAGCTTAGGTCTGTTGGGTTACAGTCCATTTCAGTTTACTAACACTGCATGCTTCTGTTACTAAGCACAGTGAAAAACTTGAGGAAAAGGAATAATAGTTGGCTGCATTCAAAAGAAAAACCTTACGAGAGACTAGAGTCCAAGCACTCATTCAGGTTTGGGAAAAAGATTTTAGTTTTAACTTCACTTTTGACTTAACTGTGACTGGTTTTGTCCTTTTATTAATGATATTACAACTAATAAATTTTCTTTTTTTATACTCTTAAAGAAAGGCTTCTTGTTAAAATCTAACAGGATATGCAATATGTCCTATTCAAATGGTACAATAACTTTCAGTTAACCCAACATTTATAGAAGTAAGTAAGTAACTATGAGGTGAGTGAAGGGTTTTCTATTTGATATGTCTGTTGCTTGTTAATAACAGACATGAATTACTAGGATACATTCATGGTGAAGTATGGATATGTATCTATAGTTATGTGTAGTGTTATACGAATACAATACGTTTACTGTATTTATCTGTGATCCTTTTTGGAAATATTTAAGTACTAGGGGGCTCTGCCCCCTGCTCACTTCGCTCACCCACCCCGTGTTTGGTTTGCCACATATACAATTTAAAGAGATTGTTATTTTCATGGGAATTGTTACATATGCATTATTTTCACTTTTACTTTAAAAACTTTTGTAAAAACAATACTTGTCCTTTATTTCCGGCCCTAGGCGTGGATACATACGTCGGATAATTTGCTGTCTTTCTGCTGCTGGCGAGTTGCCTGTTCTGCTTGTCACATGTCGTTGTTTTAAGAGCTGGGAGCACATGAAGCGTGTTTGCCAACAGCAATCCAACAACTGCTAGGTTAGATGTCCGTGGACTTGTTTTAAATGATGGGTCACTGGCTTGTCTCACGTGACGTTGTAAAAACAATACTTGTCCTTTATTTTCCAGCCCCGGGCTGGATTTTCATTGAAATGAAACTTGTCGTTGCTTTAACTGTTGCGGGACCACAGATTTTCATAGCGCATGGTCCATTATTGTGTAAATCTACGTTTTGTGCATTGAATGATGCGAAGGTGAAAAGACTTTGTTTTCTGCTCTTTGCCTTTTATTTCTGACCTCGCTTTGTCCTAATGCAACCTTTACTCTCTTTTTTGATACTGTAGCGACCGAAGTAATAAAGTGTCACAGAAGTTTTACTTGAACAATTGCCGACTTCATAACCCCAAACACAACATTCTAGAACCCTCTCCAACCCCTTATCCCTGGGTCTCACCCCCCCCCCACCGCATCAATCAATACCCCACTATCAGTCTTCCGTGCTGTACTCCACCCTCCCTCAATCGGACCTAACAGTCACTTAAAACAAAAAAGGCTCCAACCTGGCTGGGACTCTGCAATACTTTCGAATTTTACTGCTTTCATATTCTTTACCTTTCTCTGCATGTGTATCGTGCCATCATTTGTTGAGCCTTTCGAATTCCAATGCTAATAATCTCTTATCTGCCTTAATATACCAGACTTAAAGGGGCTTAAGCCAGAATTATCATGTGATTTTTATTTTCGTTTTTATTACACTGAAGCATCAAGCTGCACACCCTCACAGATGTTGCCTGCTGTGGAGTTTGATTATATGTCCTGAAATCCAGTCTGAAACCAACATGATACAGCCACAGGTGCAGGGTCTGCACAACGGCTGTTTGTTTATCAGGCTTTTGGCCTTGGCTTAAATGGGATCAAACAGAATTTTCATTTGTATTTTCAGATTTGAATATGGCAGTTGTAAACATAATTAATAATCTGTTGCTGCCAACTTGTTAAAAAACAAAACACAACTGGTAAAATCCTACTACATAAGTAATATGTCCAAATGGAAGAAATTCAGTGTTAGAGATTTTATAGGAAATTATCTGAAGTGACTGCGGTGGGTTGGCACCCTGCCCAGGATTGGTTCCTGCCTTGTGCCCTGTGTTGGCTGGGATTGGCTCCAGCAGACCCCCGTGACCCTGTGTTTGGATTCAGCGGGTTAGAAAATGGATGGATGGATGGATATCTGAAGTGATTTAAATTTAAAAAATAATCACATATAATTATATATTTTGGGTAGAAAACAGCATACTGCTGTCCTGTATCCCTAAGTAAGGCATTTTTTTCTCAATTTTAGGATTACATATTAAAAACGACGAGTATTCAGTCACTTTATTACATTTTCATTTTGGATTAGTTTGGAATATTTAAACATTTAATTGTGACGTTTTAGAATTGGTCTGCAGTGAAACTCTGTAACATAACAATGGGAATGGGATTGGGCTGCACCTCTTAGAGCTCTCATGTTCTGCTTAATGCCCCATGTCACTCATTTCTGGGTCACATGAAGGAGGAAGTAAGAATATAAAAAGTGAATCTAAGATAATAGTTTCACTCAAGTATTTGCAGTGTTGCCTTTGCGACAGCGATTATCCTGTGCTCCCCTTGATTTTGTATTTTTTTTTTTTTTGTTTCCGATGCTTTTTTGGTGACCTTTGTATTTCTACCCTATTTTGTACTTCTTGGAAATATTAGTCTGAATCTTTTTACCATCTTTGTTCATGACCTCTTGCCGGAGTTTTGGATTATGTTGTTTGGATTACACAGTTGTTTAAATAAATCAGTTTACATTTTTTCAACATGTCTGCTTCTTTGCTTGCTCTTTTATAATGTGTTTGTTTTTTTAAATTTTTCTCGGCCTCCATTTACCCCTTTTGTTCCCACTTTGGGTTTTTGATGGTAAGGATTTCAAATTTTTTGTTCATATTTGCATTAAAATGTATTTTTGTATCTTTCCATGACACTATGTTGGTTTTCATGGAATTTTAACTGATAATCTTACCATTACAGAAAGGCACAATTTGTGACATCAGTGACGTGATCATATAAAGGTCAGCCAGGTTACTTACCTGCTTACTCAAATTTTAAAAGACTACCATGCAATTTTGATCTACTTTTTCGCAGACAAACTAATTTTTGACAATTATTTTTTTTTTTTGCAAATATTTTTTTTTTTTTATTGTTTATGGCAGTAGGGTGGATTGATTTTTTGGGCTGTGAATTTTGTATCCTGATCTTGCTCACTTAAATGCACATTTTTTGAGTCAATGGAGGGTTCCTGCCATTTTAACTGTGCACACAGTTTACTTGAGCTCTTTTATCCACAAACTCACATTTGCTCATCTTACATATCTCCTAATATAAAAATGAATTTTGTCAAATTTTGTTGACACATTCATTAATGTGTTTCTATTCTTTGTAAGCAAGCTATAATCTCATTATATCTGTATGATTGAACACACAAAAAATTTCTGAATTTTAAGGCAATACTAATCTGTGTCATAGACAAAAAGCTAAGATAATTGAATGGATAACTAATGAAATTAATCTTATCTTTCACTGGAATTTCTTTATTATAAATTGTGGTATTTCATTTGATTTGTGGGGAAGTGGATGGGCATGGATAAAGATGAAGTTCAACTTCAAGTTGTTTCTCATTAAACAGAGACAGCAATTGCACATTTTTTTCTAACAAGAGCTCATGCAGGATGATTTATCTATTTAAATGTGAGCAGTTTTTAAAAGTTTAACAGACTGCAGTGATCAAGGATCCGTCAAAAATATATATCATTGTAAAAAAACAACATGAAGTGTGTTAAATATCTTGGGGCCCAAAAGTATTAGGTATCACTTTCACTGTTCAAGTTTGTAATACTCCTTCCCGTGAGCCAGTGGACCACAGAGCTTGAATCTGAATCAGTAAAGAATATTTCATTTGTTTAAAAAAAGATTACTTTTACAGTATTCCTGTGCCCTGTCAAAGAGCATTGCTTTGAGACTGCATGCATGTTTAACTAAGCAGGATCGTTTTAGACAAACTATATAAGGGCAGCAAAGCCTGGTATCTTTGAAAAAGTGTTAACTTTGCAGCATATCATATTACCCGATTCATCATTCAAAATATGCTTACACTTTCAAGATTGTTTAAATCTGAAGCATTTTGTTAATGTAAAAAGTAGACCTAGCTAAATTTTACTACAGCAACTATCTTCTTGATCTTATCTTCTTGAAAAACTTAAATACTTACAATCCTGTATTTGCCAAATGTGTGAGTGCGTCTTATTGCCAAAATATTATTTTGCCATTCTGTTGATCCTGTCTGATATTGTTAAAGCACTGTTATCCAAAATGTAAAAATATTTGTACTGCTGGCATACCATCTGTCCTGTATGAACTGACTTATTACCACAATGCTTAGAGTTAGGTAAGGGTAAGCAATATATCAGTATCTGTCCCTGTCATGTTTCACAGCTGCTCAGATGTTCTTTTTGCAGTTTTAATTTATGTCCTTGGTTTCTAAGAAATGTTTTTTTTTTAACTTGCAGGAACTATAAGAAGAAGTTATCTAACTTTATTAGAACACGTGAAATCAATATTGCTTATTTCATAGTTTTGGGTTTTTTTTTTGCTAGTTTTGGCTTTGACACCATCATGTTAACATTTTGTGGTGATGTATGTTTTCTTTCTGATGTTGCCGTTTTAGATGCTATTAACATGGGCACAGCCGTGTTTTGTATGCCAATGACTCCTGCTGATAGTCACATGATTACCGATATTGTTACATGTAACATATTATACCTAGGTTTTAAAAGATGTCCATGTTCATTATTCAGTGTCCAAGTTAAAATAAACCTGGAAACTAAGCACATTTTTTGTATTTTAACAGGTTATTGAGGAAAAGGATCATTAGACTAGGGACTTGGTTTTACCTTTTGTGTTTCAATTTGTGTTTCGACTTTGGTGATCTGCTGCCTCCTGTTTATTTCATTTTAGACTTTAGCCTATTTAGTGACTTTAATTTTCTTTTTTTTAATTTTATTGATTTTATTGTAATCATTCCATACAAATAGATCAGTTTTACAAAAATAGGATTGAAAACAAATAAACCCCCACCCCTGAGAAAGAGAGCACGAACAACAGAGTACATCTTGAAGCTAGTAAAAATAAGTAAATTGGTGAGTTTAATAAGCAGATAAAGATAAATGGAGAGGAAAATGGAGAATCTGCTTCCTTAGTGCTTTAAGAGCTTAATCTAAATTGTTATTGAGAGAGAATTTGAATGACTTTAATTTTCATTAGGCCACTTGTTTTCATCATCTCTCTGTTGCTGTCCAAAACTAGTTGTTTTATTGTGATTTTTTCACTATAGTCTTTTTTTTTGTAAAAGTGACGTCATTTCTTTTCTCTCTCATGGTGGGCAGCAGGTGTGTATGCACAACACTTGTACACCAGCATATTTGATATGACAAGTAGACATTTTTTTTGCTTTATAATTAATTCAGGAGCACTGGACCCATGTCAGCCTTTCAAATCTTTGTAGAAATCTGGAGCCTACATTTACTCCTTGCTCTTAAGCAATTGTATTTGTCTGTTTTTCTTTTTGCACCTTGTGTTTTGATCATTGCGAGCACATGTGTGTGGTTTCATATGTGTTTCTATTTCCTTGTTTTGTCAGCACTGTACTACTGTGGTTGTCTCTTTAGGAGCTAGTTTATTACAGGTTGGTATTCATGTCTGACTTCATACAGTTAGATGGCTGATGCAACCCATGATAAGACTCAACAAGGCCACTATGTAAGTTTCTTCTTTTAGGTTAGTGGCAAAGTTTGCTTACAGTTAATTTTTTGAAAATCCTCAGCAGTATATTAGCACCTCTAAGAAATTACAATTATTAAGTTGATGTGCATGTCATTTGTGAATTTCCCCTTGGGATTAATAAAGTATCTATCTATCTATCTATCTATCTATCTATCTATCTATCTATCTATTTCTTTAGGCAGAAGATGCACACATTAAAATACATTAGGTTAGTAAGTGAGTGGGTAAGGTAGGCATTGATAGTGCTTAAGAGGTTTGGGGATTTGGATGTAGCATACCTAACTGTCCATAATCAATACCAAAGGTGGTGTGTTCACTCATAATGTTAGCAGACTTCACTTAAATAGACTTTCATCATGTTCAAAGCAATAAAATAGATCAGGATTCATTACAATTCTTTGCATTTATTTTTTGCAATTGGTGCACTAGCGGGTCAAGTGACTTGCATAGGGTCACCCAATGTGTCACAGAAATGATTTATAATAATTGCATTGTGGGTGACTATCAGCATATCTAAATTTACCCTCTTGATTAACCCTCCATATCAAAAACAAATCCTGTCTTTAAGTTTAACATGCATGGTTGTTTGAAAGAGATTGTCAGCATTTTACGTAGTACTTTAACTTGATGTATGTTCCACCTTACGGTTTTTTTATTGAGAATCATTTTGCTTTTGTTCCTGCTTTAATAAAACCCACAAATACATTTTTAAAATGAAACCCAAGCAAGTTTTCAAGTAAGAGACATTTGTTCTGTCCATCAGAGATGCAGTCAGTTCTTTGATCCTTTTCTTCTTTCTCACTTTTTTGTGCTGGAAACAGTAGGATGGAGACTGAGAAACAGAGAGAGTGTGTGTAAGAGAGAGAAGCAAAAATAGGCATTCATTTTGATCAGTTTTTCCATATTACATATATGCAGGAAGTATTGTTTTCACAAAAAAAGGGATTTTTTTTATATAAAAGCATTTTTTGATATCCCTATTTGAGCATTTTTAGAAAGATGTTGCATCCATTGTAAAGATTTTGTAGACATTATAACTGGAAAATAAATGAACCAGTTCTTAAGAGCTAAGATTCTAGGTTAATTCCAACTATTCAGCTTTACACTTTTAAAATTCAAAATTTCTAAGGCTTATACTGATAACAGCCAAACGACTAATTAGAAGCTCACCAAATGTGAGTGTTTAAAGTTCAGAATTTTTAAACAAAGTAGCTAAACTTGTAAGAAATATCGATTACGTCTTGTTTCTTTACTAAAATACTGTATCTGTTTGTTTGTGCCAGGTGTTTGGTGTGGGTTTCAAATCTTCATTTTATGAATTGGAGATCTATCTCCAAGAGTATCTCAGCTGCATGATGGGAGGTGTAGGTTTCTATTACTGCTTGTCTAACATCTTAAGTGAAACAAGCCAAAAGTAAAGGAATTCATACAAATTAATAAATGTATAGCTGAAATTGAATGATTAAGACATTTTTGTAGTTTAGGTCAAACGTAAATATGAATATTTCATCTTTTTAGTTGCGCAATAAAATATTAATTCAAATAAAGTAAGCAGACTTGGCTTTAAAGCTGACTAAAAAGTGCAAAATAAACTTCACTGGTATAACATCTTTTATATATTTTGGTAAATTCACATTATCTAGGGTACTTGTGTTATACATAGTGAGAGAGCCATGTGCTGGCCACATCAGAGTTTAGCCTCTTTAATTATTGGGTAACATGGCTGCCTCACAGCTCCTTAGTGTGGGTTTAAATGCCAACACTATCTGTATAAAGTGTGTTCCTCCAGGTGCCATTCTAAACCTGTCAATTTTAGATATATTGATGACTTTCTGTATAAACTCGGGTAATCCATGCCTCCAGTAGCCTGCTGTCACATGTTGCTGTATTTCAAAGTAAAAAGGATTATTGGTCAGAAGTGGCCAAAACCAACATGAAGAATTCTGAATGAGCCATAAGAATTATTCCTTAGAGTAAGCACATAACTCCAGCAAGAGTAATGCTTAAATGAGGGAATAATAATAATAACCTAAAATATTAACTGATGGAATATAGATGTTAAGAAAATAACATGAAAAAAGCAAAGACAAAAAAAACAGGGTGGCGCCAAGACCAAAAAAAAGCAGTAATAATAGAAAGCAGAGGAAACGAATGATAAGAAAGATCTGTTGAAAGTTCCGTGATGTGGCATTTGTGTCAGGTTTCATTAAGTTTATGAGTAATGTGCAATTCAGAAAACTAATTCTTAGAATCAGAGAGTGCAGTTGCATTTTTACTGTTCAGATGATTAATGTAACATTTGAACACAGTTAATGAGAGGACATGAACACAGATATGGAGACGAGGAGACTGTTCTTACTAGGTTGGGAGATGCAGCACAAATAGTTCATTGAAAAGCTAGTTGTAGTAGAAAGGAAGGAAATGGAAAAAAAGATAAGGTGTTTTGCTGGAACAGTAAACTGGTACTAAGTTCTTGGAATGAGTATGGGTCATTTTTATCTGGTACTTCAGTTTAAGTGTAAACATATAATTATAGTAAGGCTGGAAAGGAGCAAATTGGTGAATGTGGTAATGTGCCTACACAGTCATTTCCAAAGAGAGAAAAAAAATGTATATATTTTTAAGTATCTGCTTTTCAAGGGCAGGTGAACAGAAAAGAAGGAATGTCGGTTACCTCTTTTGTGTAGCAGACAAGAAGGCAATGTTTTCACTAGTGTTTTAGCACTGCTTCAGTGGTGCAACATAGCAGAACTCTGGCAGTCCCGGCTGCATATTGCCATGGTGGCCTATGTGACTCCAGGTGCAGCCTGGTTTCTTGCCAGCGACTTGTTGCCCCCCATCACTGAAGTAAAAGCAAAGAGGAGTGAAACATTTAGTTTAGCTTGGAAAGTAAAAGGGTTCCCTGAGGTTAACCTAATAGTAGGATTAGAAGGTGTGATATTAACTTGCCTTAGATACGGAGTCGAACACGCTTGAGCTTCATTTCTGTATGTGTGTGTGAGTAGTACGTGTGCGGCCACGAGGCTGCTGGTGTTTTAATAGAGGCCTTATAAAGGTGGATGCGACGTGACATAAGAACGTGCCTGTGTCACCCGTGATGATTTTGATGATTGATAAGCAAAACTACCCTGAGTATAAAAGGCATTTCATGCTAACAGGGGTCATCTGTTGACTGAGTCGTGGTGGTGAGTGAGTGTTTGGTGTAGCTCAATTATAACAATACATCAGTGATAGCAACATGTATCTTATGTTTATATGTGTTTTCTTTTTGGACATGTAGATATTAATATCTCCTAGTAATAGCATTGTTTTGAGTAGAGGTATTTAATTCAATTGGATTTGTGGTGCACTTTTTGTCTTTTAGTAAATATAACGATTTTTCTCTTTATAATTTTTTTTGTGGAGCATATTTTTGGAAGGACTGTATTTTTGTGTAGTGTCTTCCTGACTGAATTTTTATATTAATATTTGTCTATATAAATTTATTGTATTTGTTGCTTTCTCATTTGGGGACTTGTCATACTCGCTGTAAATATTGTACAGTTTCACCTTTTTGTTTTTGGGACATTGCTTATTTGTGTTTTGTGCGTCACTTGCGGTAAGAACTGTGAAAAAAAGCCTGCCTTGACACTAAACCCGACTTTTGTTTTGCAATGTAATGTTTTTTTTTGTGTCTGTGCCTCCCTGTGTAATATCTCATTTCTGATCCCGATCAGTCCCCAACTACAAGTCTCCCAGTGTGTAATCTGGAGCTATCTTTCCCATTACATGGGGTGTCACAGTGAACTTTTTGTTAATGTACGTAATATTTTGTATTAAGACAGTAGTTTTTCAGTTCCCATATTTGTCAAAAGTTTCCTGTCTTTTTATTGTTATCATGTGTCTATCCATATTAACTCAGTTTACCCAATTCAATTATGAGTTGAGTATGAGTTGTGAGGAAAGGTTTTTAGCCTAAGCAAATGTAGGAAAAGATGAGACATGATAGATGTATTTAAAACTATGAAGGTAAAAAGTGAGATGGATACTACCTGTAGTTTAAAACAGGGATATGAGGGCACAGATGTATAGTGGTTAAGTGTAAATTTCATACAAAGTAGAATATCTCAATCAACAGATAAAATATTGACATATAGAATGAGCTACCCAGAGTACTTTGTAAAACTTAAAATCTTGACATTTCTTTGGTCACATGGAGGAGTTGATGAAATCTCCTGAACTGAATTACTATTTTAACCAAAGTTTTTATGTTGAAATTGACCAAGAACCCTGCAACTACAGTGACAGAAATGAAATGTCTCATTACTGTGATAGGATAACATGTTGTAAGTGTAAGGATGGAAGGACCGGCATCCTGGCCAGGATAAAGGAAGGATTCATACCCGGCCAGGAGACCCTAATAGAAGGACATTGCAAATGGGCTTACTAGGAGCAGGTCATTCCCTCACATGACAGGTGGTAGTGTTCCTCAAGGATGTACCTGATTAGGACACCCGCAGGGTGGCTTGGGAATTAGCGTTCTAAAATACTGCCCCTTTAGGGTCTTTGGAAGCTGCAAGATGGCATTGCTGGGGGTGGTGGAGCTGCCCTGGTTTCTGTACCACCCGGAAGTGCTTCAGATGACTTGGACAGGAAACTGAAAGCAGTTCCCAAGTCGACTTTAAAAGAGATCCCACTGCCTCATTTAAACGAGTCAGAGTTCGGAGGCAATGGGCAGTGCTGTCATGGAGGAGGAAGGAGAATTGTGAATTGTGTATTTGTTCTGGTGATCTTATGAAAGGGTGATTTTGTCGAATAAAAACCTTTATTTGAACCCCGTTGGGTTTTGCTGTGCCTGTGGTTTGGGTTTGCATGGGAGAGTGAGAAAAAGGATACATAATAGTTCTTGTGTTCCTGAATGCAACCCATTGTGCATGACAAAATCCAAATTTGGCACCTTTCAGCCAAAACTCCATTATGTTATGGGGTACACCCAAATTGATCTTTCTGAACACACAGCGTTCAGTTTGCTTTACAGTAGTATGATGAACTACTGTGTGCCCTTTATACTCTCAGTGGGAGCAAATCTAGTGGTCCTCTCATTTCCTTTCCAATCCTCCTCAGTTTGATTAGTTTATATTTTTATCTTCTGTCCCGTTTAGGACGTGTCACTTATGATGCCCTTCTGGTCTTCTCATCCCGTCAATCTTGTTTTTATTGTGCTTCCAACCTTCTCTGCATGAGGAGGTGCTTTGAACAGTCAAACTACATTGAAAATGTCAGCTATTTTTCTTTCTGATAACATCAAAGTTCTGCTAAAATGTCAATTTATTAAAGTGAAAATGCCAAAGGTTTTTGAATAAAAAAAGAATTTTATCATCATAGAAACACTGACAGTCCTGCTGTTCTGTGGGCACTTTTCATTAATACTGCGCTGTAAAACTAAATGGTGTAGTGATAAGCTGTCAGGAAACAGCACATTTTCAACAAATTTTAATTAAGGACGCTAAAAGTGGAAAAATGGATCAATGTACAAAGCATTAAAATTAACATTTAAGACTTTCTAGTACAATAGACAATCACAAACATAATCTCTAGTTTCTATTTTTGTATTCTTTTTTATTTATTTGCAAAACATGAACATAGCATTCATGTAATTTGTGTCCATTTCTAAATGTTTTACTGATTCATCAAGAATTAGGGTGACTAGAGCATGTTCTTTATGTAAAAAATGTAAGTTTTTTATACTGTTGTCATATAGGTCTCCAATTCTGTGAAGCAAAATGCAAACATGTAAGGACTATAATTTTATAATAATTATTTAAATTGCAGTTTTGATGTCAGATATAACTACAGTTTTGCATATCAAATGATCAGCAAATATAGGGTGGCTTACTCTTTCTCACAGAGATAATGTTGATATTCAGTTGGTAAGTAACATTGCTTTTAAGGATCAGCAGGCAAACATAAGAGAGGCGCATTGGTGCCTTTCTGTTCACTGCAGTTTGTGTGATATATACAAGTTGTATTCACATAATCCGCTCTACAGTAGCTTTATCACTTCTATGAACTTTGCAGAACGAACTCAGACATAATGAGACACTCATATCTCCATAGAAAAGCTAAAGTCAAAGAACATGTTACTGTACCAACCAAAGAAGTGAATGGAATGGAAACCCCTATACATTAAAAATAACAAACCTTATAGTAAAAGTGTTATATTAAAATTAAAGTGTAACTGATAGGCTTATATTTGTAGACTGTCTTTGTTACCCTGCTTCATCCAGTAGATTTCAGAAGACAATGGGTCTCAGTTATAGTGCTATCAGTTAATCGGAACTGTCAGAAATACTATGTAACTAAGTCATTTTCTATACACAATATTTGTGGGGTTTTCACAAAAGGCTAATATTATTCTCAGACAGTGTCATGTAGTAGCTAAGGCTTTTAACCCAGGACTTCAAACACTGAGGTTGTGGGTTCAGATCCCACTACTGACACTGTGTGACCATAAGCAAGTCACTTCACCTGCCTGTGTCTCAGCTGGAAAGAAACAGAAATGTAACCAATTGTATCACAGATGTTGTAAGTTGCCTTGGATAAAGGCATCAGTCAAATAATAAGTAATAATATTTTAAGGTCACTGGAGCTGCTTACTTTTCGGCCTACTGTACATAATTGTTCATAGTAAAACATGCCTCCATTCGACCAATTTCTCCTTGGCTTTTGTTGACAGTCATTACAAAGCACAGTTTTACAGGAAACTGTAATCTTTTGAATTGAAACAGATAATCAGTAGGGATAGATAGACAGACAGACAGACAGACAGACAGGTATAGGGGAAATTCACATACTCCAGCAGCAGCATACATAAAGAACAATATTACATTAAGGAGTGATAAAAATGCAGGTACAGACTAATGTTAACATTTACCCCCTGGGTGGAATTGAAGAGTCACATAGTGTGGGGGAAGAACGATCTCCTCAGTCTGTCACTGAAGCTGCTCCTCTGTCTGGAGATGATCCTGTTCAGTGGATGCAATGGATTCTCCATGATTGTCAGGAGTCTGCTCAGTGCCCGTCTCTCTGCCACGGATGCCAAACTGTCCAACTCCGTGCCTACAATAGAGCCTACCTTCCTCACCAGTTTGTCCAGGCGTGAGGCGTCCTTCTTCTTTATGCTGCCTCCCCAGCACACCACCGCGTAGAAGAGGGTCCCCAATCAAAGTAAGCAGATGCAAATGATGTAGGAGAACAGGGTAGGGGTCCCCTTTTAAATTCCAAAGATATGAATACGTATTACAATGAAGTAGATTGGGACCCATTAAGTTTAAACTTACGCCATCTGTACCTCTTGTCTTGGATCCAAGTAAGCCACTTCTCTTTCTGCTTTCCCCTTGCCCTTTTGTTTCTAGCAAAGCAACACCAGCGCTTACAGCACTGGTGCTCAAATTTTGTGGTGCTTGAGAACCATTGAGCTTTGCATCTTCCTTGAGCTTCATCAGACTTTCTTTTTCCATTCCACACCTCACTGGGCACAGCAAACGTCATTTCATCTTTTGTTCCTGCACTTGACACAGCCTCTTCTTCAGTCGTCCATCCACACTATTGATTAGAGTGGCTGACGATCAATCCTGCTGAGTCTTTCCTTTGCATAAAGCCATCTCTAAGTGCAATGCAAAGTATGAAAGTTGGCATAATATTAATAAATATTGATTAAAAAAATGTATTTCCATAATGTCACCAAATTTCAAACAAATAGCTCCAAGCATTTTTGTGATTTTTAGGTATTTGGTTTTTCTGTTGTAGGAGAGTTTTTTTCTCCTAAATACATCGAAATGTCCTTTCTTAGTGGATACCTACAGGCCTAGATGTTAAATCCTGCCAAATTTCAGCTTTTTTACTAAATGACATTGTTTTTATTAATAATAAATGATAAATGTTTGTTTAAATATCAACAGAATTCTAAAATTTAGCTCAGTATTCCTTGCCATGTGATATATTTTGGGGTTTCAAAAGTGAAATAAAGGGGTATAAAGTGTCTCAAAAGAGCCACCACACAAGCCAGGACCTCCACAGTGTCCAGAAAGGAATAAGCTGCAACCTATACAGGCACAAAACATGGGAGCTGGAATTAAAAGTTTAAAATATACAAAAATGCTTATTGAGTGGGAGGAACCATTAAAACCTTTGGCTTGATGAGGCAATTCCCTCAAAGAGCCTTTGTTTGTGAAAGTATTTATTGACAGAAGATAAAAATAGGAAAAAGTAATTAAAAATTTACAAAAAGTAAAAAACGTATTTGCTTTGAAACGCAGCCTGAAGCAAAAAAGTCCCAATTTGAAACACAAAGGCAAAATTAAATGACAAAAATCAGACAACCCAAAGAAAAAAACAGCATTCATGATGACTTCAACATAAACTCAATGTCGCACTGCTGAGATTCTCTCTCTGACTCTGACGTATATAGCCAGGTAGAAGTCCTAGTAGCAGTGATGTCGGGGTGGCCCTGTCTCTAGAGATTGTACCCACTGAACATGTGGAAGTGGCATACATTTAAAAAAACAGTACACATATTTTAAGTCATAAACATATAAGAAATTATTAAAAACTAGACATTAACGGGTGCTAGAACACTAGTGCATAAACATTAGTAGGACCAGTCTATATTAAATGGCAAGGGACCTTGACTTCATTCTGTTTCTTGTCTTAATTTTTTTTTTTTGTCAAAAATATTTTTGCAAGAAGCCTAAAGTAAAATAATTATAAAAATAAAATAGAAACGTATATGACAATACAGTAAGTATAATTTATATTGCCTTAGTGTAAAACTTTGTATCTGTAAGACACAATATCTGAAGAAGATATTTAGGTAAAATTTTCTATTTTTTTACCTCATGAAATTTTTCTATACAATTTCATTTTAGACAACATTTCTTGTAAATATTGTGTCTGAGTTTGGCAACAGTTTGCCTTGTTCAGGACCATCTACAACCTTGACAACAACATCTGGAAAACTTCTAACTCTTGGTAATGCAACATATAACTGACCGTGGCTGAATACTGGTTCTGGCAAGTAAATGCCAACTTTTTCTAAGGCTTGCTCTTCTGAGTCTTTCTCTTTTAGCTTTTTTCTGACGGGCATTTTCTTTTCTTAAATCGATCTATTTGCTCATATTTTTCTTTGTCTTTCAGCCTTTCTTTTATTGATGTTTACTTGTTGAGCTGACCATTCTTCCAGGAGATGTTGCTTATATAGGATTTGATTGTCTGTGTCTTTTGTCCAACTTGACGTGTCCTTTTTTTGGGTGGCATGTTGTTAGTAGATATGTCCGTAATATTTTCTCTTACAGTAATACTGGCTTGTATGTGGTGCAATATGCGTCCCTGTATTGTGTGCCTTTAACTTTCTCTCGCAGTAATACTGGTTTGTATTTCCGTAAAATGCCTGTAATTTTCTCTGACAGTAATACTGGCTTTGATGTCCGTAATATGACTTTAATTTTCTGTCACAACAGTGGGCAATCAGCAGAGTGTCCCCAGCAACTGATGTATTGTGTGGCATGCTGCTTATAATCGTGCCTGTGGCGTCTCCCCAGCAAGTATATTAATCTGTGGTGGCGTGCAGCTGATTATTTTATGTTTGGCGTCTCCCCAGCAATCATTTTTATGTGCGCGGCCGCGACTACCCAATCAGCACTCTCCCCAGCAATGGTGTCCTTTATTTCTTGTCATGCGCAGCCGTGGCAAGGACATTCACTGTGTGCCCAGCTTCCATTGTGTGTGCTTTATTTGCTTATCATGCACGGCAGCAGATAGGACATTCACTGTGTGCCCAGCTTCCAGTGTGTGTGCGTCCAGGGTGCCGAGCGCATGGGCGGGGCACGGTGCGAAGTGTGGCGCGGCCCGCGCGTGCGCACTTCACCAGAAGACGAACACGGGTTTTATTATAGAGGCTAAGAAAATAATAATTCCAGATGAACTGAAGACACAGTAAAACAATAAGTAAATATAAGCCAGGAAAAAACATTACAACACAAGACAATGTTTAGATTAATAAAATTATAGCTCCAAGCTCATTTCATTCCACTCATAACAACATGCTGGCTGGCAGCTTTGCCAGTTCAAAATTTATGATCAGATTGGCTAACAATATATAAAAAATGTTAGATATTAAACTGAGGAATTGACTCATTATCCCCAAAATATGCTGTGTTCATATGCTATGGAACAAACAGGACATGCAATGCTCCCAGTGTGAAATTTCACATGAAAGAACTTCAAAATGGTAGCTGTCTATGGGGAAGTTCAGGGAAAGCAGTGCTGTGTGAATTACACTAATCTCATAACACTGAGCTCACACCTCATTCAGCTACATGAAAACAGACGGAAAAGGCATTTTTGTGGTTGTGTTGTATTTGAAGTAATCCATTAATATATTTAGGTTTCTTATAATTTTCAAATAAAAATAAGAACTTATACTCAATTGATTTTTTTTTGTGCTGAACAAGTAACAACTCAACAAGAACCTTAAACATTTTTCCCAAAAAGCCAGCGACAAATTCCTGTGAACGGAACAAAGTGGGAAGGTGTGATGACAAGTAATAACTCTGAAAATTACCATAGCATGTGAATGCAGCATCAAAGGAACCAGTAATGAAATCTGCCTGACTAATTTACAAGAAAATTGTTAAAATATCACTGCTGATATTTACCTTGATGTACAAAACCAAAGTCCCAAGAGTGTGGTATAGCTGCAAAAGCTAAGACTGTTTACTAAATAGACAGCATTTAATTTTTCTTCTTCCTTTGGGTCTGTTATAACTGAATCAACAAAGGACACCGACATCTGATTATGTGGGCTCATTATACAGCCCAAGTGAGAAAGAGAGGGCAAAAATAATCTAGAATAAAACTAGATTTGCCAATAAGAGTATTATATAGTATTTTTATTAACGGATTTATGAAATATAACGAAACACAGTACATCAGGGACACCTATAAAAAAAACAACAAGAAGGGTAAAGAAAACCAAACCAAACTTTGGGTGCTGAATTCTGCGTCAACTGTAAAGTAGACTCCAAAGCTACCAACTTACTTGTGTTCATTTACTTGTGATGGTAAAAATTCCTTTCACTCTTAGTGCACTAAGTACCATGTAACAATGAAAGGCTGTACATTTTAAGTATATGCCTTGCATATAAAATATCTAAATCAAATGGTGCTATAAGCTAACTTACTCTTAAAAAAACTTTGTGTCTGATATTTTACACATGAGCAATTACTCTTGAGTTGTTACATGGAGTTCCAAGGTAGCTATACTTCGATGCACTTCATTTAATCATCAGTCACATCATTTCTATTCAAAAATAGACAGAATGTGACCAGTCAGGTGCGCTGTGATCATGAAACGCACACTTATGTCAGCTCACAAGCTAGCTTCTGCCAAAATATTACTTCAAGAGAAAGATAGAGGAGAGACGTCTACCGCCGCCAGCTAAGAAAGAACATGTTAAAATTCTTCTGTTGTAAATTATAGTGCAGGAACCATTAGCACTGTCAGTAAACTCCACTGCTTGTATTAAGATAAAATACTGAAGTTTTGTTTTTTTTTGTTTGTTTTCTATCATGTGAGGTGGTCTGCTTCTTTAATGTTGTTGTATTTTCCTGGTGTGACTTGGATAATATGGTATCTACAGTGTGCTTATAGAAAGAGCCTGTTACAGGTGATTTTGGGTTACTATTGGGAAAAAACAGAATTCTTACACAGGAAAGAGAAGCATTAATACCTAAAACTCTATATTAAATACTTTGCTTTTAAACTTTTAGATTGAGAGAGTCCTTCCTTTATTTTTATTTGTTGATTGCTCACTCTTAAAAAAGATGGCGTGAGATATGTTATGGCCTGTACAGGATAAATGGCACAAAATAATAATTTCTGAGAAATAATAATTTAATTAATAATAATAATTATTACAATTGATCATTTAAGAAAAACTCCTCAGCTTGATTCAGTACTGAGTGACACATGGATCAGTGCAAAGAGTGCAGGATAGACAGGCGTTACTTATGCAGTTTAGCCCAGAAGCATGATGGAAATAATGAACTCAGTATTCACAAGTAGTACGGTTGTTTGTGTGTTCAGCAAACTGTGTTTGTCTTATTATTGTGACTTAGTTAAAGATCGTACCACATGGCTATGAATAATTAATACCTAGATCCAGGTAATTCCAAAGTGTTCATTTTTTTGCAACTAAATATGTATGCGTATGTAATTCAAAAGAGGTAGTATGGGAATTAAGGAGTGAGGGGTGACTTACAATGGGTTGACAAAATAGCAAAAATGCCGTAGGGAAAAGGGATTTAACTTTGAAGTAAATAAATCACAATTACAAATACAGCTGCAAAGGTGAAAGGTATGGGAGTTTTCACATTGACATGGGGAAAATAGTCTCCTAATTATCGGTACATATGTCACAAAAACTGTAGAATTACTTCAGGCGTCGTGAGAAGAGTTTCAAAAATAACACAGATAAATTGCATTGCTTAACAGAAAGAGTGGTCACAAGCAAAACCTTACCAACACTGATAGACAGTTACTTTAATGGACAATTACTAAATGCTATAACAGTTTATCCTCAAAATTTCCAAAGAATTCCATCCATCCATCCATTATCCAACCCGTTATATCCTAACTGCAGGGTCACGGGGGTCTGTTGGAGCCAATCCCAGCCAGCACAGGGCGCAAGGCAGGAAACAACCCTGGGCAGGGTGCCAACCCACTGCAGATTTCCAAAGAATTGAATCAGCATTTCTGTGGTCCAGTTTTGATAAAATCTGTAAGTTGTGATCTTCATAAACCTGAAATTTATGTCAGAGCTGACAATTGAAAACTGTTTATATCTAAAGGCTAACAAACAAGGGTGCCTAATCTTATGCAAGAAGCACAAAAACAAAACCACCAAGCAATGTAAAAAATGTACATGGTTTGATATATCAAGTCATCTTTCATCTTGTTTCTTACATCCAGATGTGTTTATGTTTCAAGATAGCCAATGGAAGTTTTCAGCCCAAATGTTAAAACTAATCCATCTCATGGGAGTCATTAGTTCCAATGACTCCCCGGTTCAGAACTTCTATGACAGCATTCGAATAAGGACTGAATCTGTTCCGTGGGCCAATGGCAGCCCTGCTCCTTTTTAGTTCTATGATGTTGTTATATTGTTAGGTGCTTCTATTCATTTGTCCACCCTCTGTAGAGCAGAGCAGAGCAGAGGGAGGCCTACACTACTTTCACAGTTTCCATATAAGACAGATGGACACTGGAGATGTTTCTACCAATTTTAATTATCTTTAAATAAATTAGTGCTGCATGAAACATTTTTTAAGCAAACACCACATACAGAAGTCCCAAGGTGACAGTTTATTGGAGTCCTCCAGACATTGTTCTGTGATTAATAATACATTCTCGAAAGTGCTAAAATTGGAATGAGCAGACTGTGCAGATGCACAACCTTGGTGGAAATAACTTTGTATCAGTTCATCATCATAGTATTGCTGAGTGAATACCTCAAGAATTAACATGATGCACCTCTTAGCATTTTCTTTCTTAAAATTCTTCAGAAAATATGACATTTTAAATACTTGTAAACACTGGAATCACTATTAAATAAACAAATAGTTGCATTATAAGTGGAATCTATTGCACCACTACATCATTTTACATTTAATATAACATCCTTAACCCTCCTTAATGCAATTCTGGATAACAGGGGGGTGGAGCCCATGCCAGCAATATCAGGCACAAGACAGGAAGCAACCCTAGATAGGACACCAGTTCATCATTGGATTCATTGCCAATCCTACACTTACACTCTCACAAAGCCAATTTAGGGTCAGTTAATCTCAAAATGATTGTCTTTGTAATGTGGAAATAAAACCAGAGCTTCCATAGACCAAAAAAAAAAAGCCATGCGGACAAAAAGAAGTCAAGTGTAAATTGTATACTGACAGCGGCGAGACACTGGATCCATGAGGCATGCTGATCAATGTGCCACTATGCCACTCTACTGCTAAATGACTTCCTTTTAAGTAGGGCTTACAGTTCTTGCCAGAGTTTAACGCTGAGTATGGACAGCAGAAGTCATTATAAAAGAAAGTGTTTGCATGACTTGCTATGACTAGCTAAGCTGCCACATACAGTATTTTTGCCTTGTTTTTATATTTTCTATCCTATCCTGGTAATGCAGTATAATATATTGGCATCTGAAAGTTGAGAGAAATTTTCTTTTAGAGGAAAGCAATGATTTTATGAAATATAGTGCATCACAAAAATAAAGGGAAAAAGGTTAAGCTTATTTTCATGCTGGGAAATTAAAAGGAATGTTAGTTTTACTGTTTAGCTCTCACTGGGCATGCTACCCAACGGAAGGCCAAAGTACTGAAGTATTGTGTCTTCAATATCTTTCTCATTATTCATTCTTTCATCCAGTCATCCGTCGATCTGTTTTTTAAGCTCCATATCATGCAGAAGATAGCATAGTCCTGCTGCCTAACCTGATAGCATCTGTGTGGAAATAAACATTTATCTGTTCTTCCCTTTTGTAGATGCACAGTGACACAGTCCCTCACAAACATCTCATAAGAATAATATTTTCATTCCCTTAAGCTTTTTTTTAAACATTAATTCAAGCATACTACATTGAGGTTTGAAATGATAAACTGGAAACTCTTTTGGGAAACAAAGCACTGATTGATTTGTTCTGCACAGATGTACATAGTAGCCCCTTTAAACCACCATCATCCTAAATTTAGATGTTGAAAATGATCATCTCATTTTATGTGTCATCATCTAACGCATGAGGTTACTTTTGCATTTTTATGAGACTGTCTCATTTTTGTTTCTCAAAATCAGATTTGTTCTGGAATTATGGGACTCTGTGGATGCAAATCTTAGAAGAACCTTTAACTTAGGGAACAGCTCTCAGTCAACAGCTGTGAGCTTCACACCATCCACATGGTAATTGAGGAGCAACTAATTCCTGATTAATTTGGATCAGGAATGCACACATCTGTCTTCGTACCCAGCAGTTCTCCTGGCCCTGTACAAGTCCTCTCTGAGCCGCCCTGAGTGAGCTCAGCAGGATCTCTGTCAGCTGCAAAATTTATGTCATCTTCCTCCATCCTGAGAACTACTATGTCAACTTCAGACATCTGGATTCAATTTCTAAGATGTTAGAAGCAAAGAAAGGGAGAAAATATATTTTAGGGGTCATCAGTGAAGACAGGTCTGTTAAAAGACCAGGTGCCTCATGCCTAGATTATTTAATTTGAGAAGCATTTTCAAACTGCTCTCAAGTACATTTTTATTCAAAACTACAGAATTGCATTTTTTTTGCCCACTTTAAAGCTTTTGGGTGAAACAAACTATTTCTGCCATGCCAATTCCAAATTATATTATAGTATGCCAGTCTTTCATTTTATGTGTTTTTAGAAATAATGGTAAAGAGCCACCTATGTACCCATATTGAAAAAGAAAGCTGTCCTGCTAATTCCTTTCTTTTGTTTTCAGATGTTATCAGGTAACAGCTTCAAAATACATGTGCTAAGTACCTAGAGAAGGGTTTTACATATCCTAAAAACAGTTTAAAATCTCTTGTTGCTCCTAAAATGCGTATGTATTTGTTATCGCTTACAACACTGGTGTTACTAAAGTGTAAGCCCCTATGGAGAAGGCAGGAAGAATTATCTGTGCTGCGAGACGAGGGCTTCCTAGTGACTGGCTTGAGAAAAGACGAGACGTCACAGAATGGAAATGTTTACTTAATAGTCATGCATACGCATTTTTAAGGGAACACAGCCAAAACAAACACTCAAAGCTTAGTATATCCTGTTGGCATGGAGTTTCCCAGATTGCTGAATTTATTTGAATAGCAGGTGATGCGTTACATTTACAGAGCCATCTGTTTTGTTCTACAGGCAGCTCTAAGGGCCTTGAAACAGCTGTCAGAACAAGGACTGGACCCAGTGGAAGGCACAATGAAGGTGGAAAACGGATCACGAGAAAAGTAGGTTGAGGACACAATAAACGTATGTCTGCTGCTATTTTCACACAAGTAAAATGAATGAACACTACAGAGCTGATGATATACAATTTTCAACAGACTTATGAGTTCTGTTTCTTCAGTTTAACATATTCTTTATTCTTAAATACAAAGTCATGCTATGGCCTGGCAACAACCTATTGACTGATGCATATATGAAAATGATAGCCACTGGTTCTCATAACTGGAACACCCAGAGGTCTATACTGATATATAAATATATATACATATACTCCATTATCTAGAAAATTCTTTTTATACACATGGCTCAGTGGCAGCACATTTTGCTTTTAACACACCTAAATAAATAAACCTTGACGCTGCAAACTGTTTGCAAGTTTCCCTAATCAAACAAACAGAGAGTCAATGTAAGAATGGAGATTTGTGAATGGTTTGATCTCGTCTCAGCCAGTGATGGATGTCTGACAGACTTGCAGATGTTAGAAAATGATAAATGATTCTAGACTAAAGTTTGCATTAGAAAGTGATAATTTGTCTTTTATTTGTAATTTTGTTCATTCATCTTTATTCATATTAATTAGATGAAAAAAGACGCTAACAGTCTTTTCAAAGGAAAATTGTCCATGCTTGACTTACTTGATGTATTTTATTTACACTATCATTCAGTCAGGCCATCATTAAATGTAATAATATCAAGAACATAAATTAAAACCCTCCAGTCACCACTCTGCTTTCTTCTCATAACTGAATGCTTATTATATAAAAGCTAACTTTTAAATTTGTGTTTTTTATGTTTTACTGAATACCATAAAAATACATTTTCCTAACACTAGATTTTTTATATACTTTAAATTCACCAGTTTATATTAGTTCACCTAGTTGTACAAGCTACTATATTAGGCCCATATAAATGGAGTTTACTTGGTGTTGATAATTCTCAGCGTAAAATTGGTTTCTGCCTTGTTTCCATTCCTGCAGGGATTGGCACTGTCCCCCCACAACCACATCCTGGATTAGACAGGTTTGATAATGGATGGATGGGTAGATGGATGAAAATCTAGTTGTAAAAGAAAACATAAAACAATAAAAAACAAAAAAAATAAATAAATAAAAAATAAATAATCATAATTGATCATAGAGCTTCCTTGATATTATGGTGGATGCAATACTTTGTAAATCTCTGTTTAACTGACCTTGCTGTATATTTTAATCAGGAATTTACCTTAATATTTACTATGTACCAAATTACTGCATAATGAGAGGAGAAACAAAATGGCAAACTGAGTAGGTTACAATATGCAAGATTTTGAGGCAGATTGTGCAAAAACTGGGGTAACCTGTGTTTATATACACCCTAAGAAAGCAACACAATTCTATAACCCCTATGTGACACATCTTTATGGTCAAATATTAACAGACCTCTCCAATCTAAGATTCAATTAGCAGGATAGGACAACAATGTATGATCAAAAACCTCTGATAAGATAACTGTCCAACAAAGTCTTTTGAAGATTTTGATGAGTTTTCCTTATAATGTGGATGTGTAATCAGAACTACTAGGTCAGTCAGAGTGATGTAAATAGTCCTCGTATCTGGTCATAAAAATAATGTCTCTTCAGGATTCAAGATTCATTTTATTCATGACATGCACTACTATACATGTACAATGTCCAGTGAAGTGTAAGCCTAATTAGCTCAACAGACTGTGCATTAGAGAAATAATATAAGTAATAGATAATGTAGATACAGATACATAAATGGAGAATATGATAGGGGTATTATGTCAATAAGTGAAAAAAAACTTTCTTAGATAAATAAGGGTAGAGCAGCAGTGAGATGTCCTGATTAAGAAGTCTTATGGCCTGAGGGTAGAAGCTCCTCTTAAGTCTTTCAGTTAGTTAGTCTTTCAGTTAGCCCCAGTATAGAAGGTATTAATTAACACCGGGGATACCCTAAATTTCCTCAACTGCCACAAATGATACAACTGCAGTCTTGCCTTTGTGACCAGTGCTTGTGCAAGTAAAATCCAGCTCAAGTCCTCTGAGATATTAACTCCAAGGTATTTGAAGGTGTTTACCCTCTCCACTGGGATTCCAATGATGGTTAGTGGGGTGCAGGACTGCTGCTGCTTCCTACTGAAGTCCACAACCAGCTCCTTGGTTTTACTGACATTTAGCTGTGGGCTATTTGCCTGACACCATGAAGTCAGGTTCTCTGCTTCCTTCATGTACGCTGCCTCATCATTATTTCAGATGAGACCCAACACTACAGTGCTTTACCAGCAAACTTTCTTACCATGTTGTAATCTCTTGATTTTTAGTGCCAGTTTAACTTCAAATTCCTTCCTCTCCTGTTGTGTCTAGAAGTTGCCCATAAGCACTGTGACTTTAACACTAGAATTACCAAAGTCCATGAAAAAACTTGTAAATCCGATAAAGACAAGCAGCCTGCTATTCCATCGCCCCACCGCTTCACAACATGCACAAAGTTCTCCCAGCTCATGCCT
The DNA here is from genome assembly GCF_016835505.1 of Polypterus senegalus. NCBI lineage: Eukaryota > Metazoa > Chordata > Cladistia > Polypteriformes > Polypteridae > Polypterus > Polypterus senegalus. The sequence continues at coordinate 31,043,073 of NC_053158.1, forward strand.
TGATTATCTGGGAATGAAGTGCTGGAGTTTTAGAGTGGAAATAATAGATCATTATTTGTAACACATGCATTTCATGTGTGTTCCGTTTCTACAATAATCTGTGTAAACACATCGTTAAAACAGAAACATTTTTAATATTTTAATAATAAATGACAAAGTGTAGGCATAAACTATATAATGTGTGAAGCCTGAAGTCCATAGATCAAATAAACACTTGCACAAAAGGATCTTGGTTGATCCAACAGCTTCCGTGATGTAGCGGTAAGAATTGCTGACTTGTAATCAAGAGTCCCCCAGTTCAATCCTGACTGCCTCCTGTATTTACCGTTTTCAGTAGTGAGCTGCTCTTATTGATAATAATTTACAGTAAACACATACATTTGGTTTGCATCTGTAACAGACAGTGTACATTTATAGTACTTGTAAAAGTTAGCGTTTTTTTCCACACTTTTATTCTCTCAGTCACGATCATGATACATATTCCAGACCCCCCCACCCCAACCAGGCTTCTGACGCTGTTAGTTTGTATCTGAAACTGGGAATAACTGTAGATGTGAGTGGTGTTTTGAGGCAATGGAACTGGGAATTCTCTGATCTGGAGGGATAAAAGCCGACACACAAACGCTGGTGAATCTGCCCGCTTTGTATCTCACTGTCACCTGATTTTTTTTAATTCAGTTTTATTGAGTGTTCCTGCTCACGCTGAATTAGTATGCACCTTATGGTCAATGATGTCAAAGCCGCACTGACAAAAAAAAAAAACAAACACAGAGACATGGGTATATATGAAATTGGGAATTATTCATTTTTTGACCTGAATAGTGCATTTCAGAAAACATTGTGGCATGGATGCAACATTATTCATATTATTCATATTCATTCGCATAACATCTTACGGTTGTAATCAGTGACCGCGGTTTTGTTTTTTTTCGATCTTGCCAGTCCCCACATGTTGCTGTATGGTGCTGTTTCATTTGTACTCCAGGACACGCAGAGGAAAGAATAGTACAGAGAGGTCAGTTCAGCTCTATATGCAATCATCAAATTCAAATGTTAACAGTTCACACACACGCAAGGACCGTCCTTCCTACATTTACGACATGTGTACATGTTGCAATGTACGCACTTCTCTCTGTGCTATGGTTTCTATGACATACCTGAAAGAAAGAGATAATATATGTGACATTTTGAAGAAATCATTTTATGACCTGAATAGTACCAATCAGAAAACATCACCGCATTATTTGAAAACGAGCAGCATCAGATTGGGTGTGAATTTATGCTGGCACTGTTACTTAGAGTCAGATCAGAAGTGGGGGGGAGCATGATCGTAATTGAGAGAATAAAACTGAACAAAGCTAACTTTTACAAGTACCATAAATTTATACCCAATGTCTCATATATTTGTCTCTTTCTTTTTTGCCCAGTGATATGCTGACGTCATGCACCACAGGCCCGCACCTAGTGGGGGGACAACCATGACACTTGTCAGGGGCCTGAGTTAGGTAGGGGCCCGTCCTTTAAGTGGCATTTTAAAATATATGCACATATTTGAAACACAAAAGGGGCCCGAACTCTGTCAGCTGCCTAGGGCCCAGAATTTCCTAGGTGTGGGCCTGTGCACCAGAAGGCGTGAGCTTTTTCAGTGTGAGCAGGAACGCACTGGCCCCGCAGGTGGCCAGTTGCTGTGTACTATAACAAGCTTGACCTGGCGGTGATCAACGCACATGTACTGTGCAAGGCATGTATGGAGTCCACTGAGAAAAGAAGAGTGTTCATGGCTCACCTTGAAGAGGAACTTCATTATTGCATCTTACTAGAAAAGCCAATGGAAAATGAAATGGTGGAGGCAACATCGACAAGCTTCTGTTCCAAGACAGCCGCTTTCCCCAGGAAAGTAAAATGAGTCAGTGTCAGGTGCCCTTAAAATGTAATAGGAACCAAAGCATAGAGAGAAGTGTGTACATTGCAACAGGTACACATGTCGTAAATGTAGGAAGGACGGTCCTTGCATGTGTGTGAACTGTTAACATTTGAATTTGATGATTGCATATCGCACTAAACTGGCCTCTCTGTATTATTCTTTCCTCTGCATGTCCTGGAGTACAAAAGAAACACCACCATACACCAAAATGTGGAGACTGGGCAAGATGGAAAAAAAAATGTGGTCACTGATTACAAGTGCAAGATGTTATGCGAATGAATATGAATAATATGAATAATGTTGCATCCGTGCCACAATGTTTTTCGAAATGTACTATACAGGTCATAAAATGAATAATACCAAATATCATATTATACCTATGTCTCTGGTTTTTTTTTGTCAGTGCGGCTTTGACATCATGGACCATAAGGTGCATACTAATTCAGCAAGAGCAGGAACACTCAATAAAACTGAATAAAAAAAAATAAAGTGACGGTGAGATACAAAGCAGGCAGATTCACCAGCGTTTGTGTGTTGGCTTTTATCCTTCCCAATCAGAGAATTTCCAGATCCATTGCCTCAAAACACTACTCGCATCTACAGTTATTCCCAGTTTCAAATAAAAACTAACAGATTAAGATCCTTAGGTGGCGAGGGGTGGTAGTATGTATCGTGATCGTGACTGAGAGAATAAAAGTGAAAAAAAAAACGCTAACTTTTACAAGTACTATAAATGTACACCGGCTGTTACAGACACAAACCAAATTTATGTGTTTACTGTATAATATTAACAATAAGAGCAGCTCACTACTGAAAACGGTAAATATAGGAGGCAGTCAGGATTGAACCAGGAACTCTTGATTACAAGTCAGCAATTCTTACAGCTGCGCCACAGAAGCTGTTGGATCATCCTTGAACCTTTTGTGAAAGTGTGTATTTGATCTTTGGACTTCAGGCTTCACACATTATATAGTTTATGCCTACACAAAACTCCAGCACTTCACTCCCAGATATTCAAGGCATGAGCTGGGAGAACTTTGTGTACATTCTGCGGCGGTGGGGGGATGGAATAACAGGCTGTTTGTCTTTATCGGCACATTTACAGGACAAAAGACACTGATGGAAAGGTGCGAAGGGATTTAAGGTGGGCCGGATTTATGAGTTTTTTTGTAGGCTTTGGTAATTCTAGTGTTAAGATCATTCTTGCAGTGTCCATTGCTGCTGAAGTGAGCTGCTACAGAAGCATTTCATTTGCCATGCCTAATATGAAACCTGTGTAAATTAATTCTTTGGTTCAGTATGTAGGGCCATCTTATCGTATGGGCACATTTGGCACTGGGCCCCAGGAGCAGAGGGGCCTACGATGTTTCTGATGCCTATATACGTTTCTGTTTTGCTATCAAAACAGTGTCCCCAGCACACAAATTTGCCTGGGGACCTATGATGTTGTTAAGACAGCCCTGAGTGTTTGTCCACTTTCTCCCACATATAGTTCAGTGTTGGGGTATTTCATGGACAGAAACATGTACGCCACATTAGATGATGATCTGCAAGAAAATTATCTCTTTATCCAATGTTCTTGTTTGCAGTGTGGTGTAACTAACTACCTGATTTGTAGTGTAAATGTGAGCATATATATTTTTGTAAGAAGGGAGATGTGCCATTTTCTGCTGGTTCATTCAGGGAGCTTTGAACAATTAGCTGCTGCAGGTTGGGTGGTCGTTTGTATGCCAGGAAGTGAGGGGAGGTTCTGGGAATACATCTCTCAGCTTGCCATTATTATTTAGTATGGGTTGAGGTTAATTTATAATTTTGCGAAATACTTTCAAATGTAAGTTATAGGTGACAATAAGGGGGAAGTGCTTCTTGTTGTCTTTGTTTTTAAATGCCAGAAGGGTATGGCAGTAGCTCTTTTGATTTGAATGTCTATTGTTTTGGGAGTATGTCCTTGTCTAATGAAATCTCTCACAAGCTCTTGCAATTGTTTATCCCAGTCTGCCATATCTGAGCAAATACAATTATAATGAATTGCTTGGCTGAAAATGAAGGACCTCCTTATATTTATAGGCTATCACTTCTCAGGTGTGTGCATCTGTCTGTTGGTTAGCAAAACATAGAGGTCATAAGGGGGTTTTCTTTCAGGTGAATGATGTTGTCAAGGAAGCTGATTTCTGTTTTCAAGTAATTTACTTTCAGTTTTATGTTGGGGTGGAATGAGTTTTATTTCATATGGAAATTGAGGAGGTCCTTCACACTCGCTGTCCAGATTATAAATGTATCATTTAATGTTTGTTTTATATGATGCATGTTGTTATAAAATCCTTCTTCAATTTTGCCATGTGAGATAGTGAGGTGCAAACCAGCACACCATTGCAGTTACCATTTGTTGCAAGTAGATATCCTGGCCAAATGAGAATAAATTGCGTGCCAAAGTGAATTTTATCATTTGTACAACAGACTCCATGGGCAAATCATGTTGTTGTAGGTACATTTGACATGCCAATATGCCATCATCATGGGGGGTGTCTGTGTATAGTGCTTCAACACTCACTGTGACCAGTAAAGTTCCCTCAGGTAAAGTCCCAATAGCAGCAAGCTTTTTCAGGAAATAAATGGTGTCTTGGATATACCTGGATGTGTAGCGGACAAGGAGTTTAAGGATGTTCTCCATCCTGAAACATTTCCTGTTAGTGAACCAATTGCTGAGATTATAGGCCTTCTTTGTGAATCTTAGGGAGCATGTAGAAGTATTTAATTTCAGGGTTCTCAGAAACTGTTTACATGGACCCTGATGTCAAGAATAAAGCCACTTACTATTTGTTTTAGTTCCTCGTGGAGGTCTGTGTGGGCATCAATTAGTTTGCAGTAATGCATTATATTGGATAACTGCCTTTGTGTCTCCTGTGAATAGTCAGATATATTTAAGATAACTAAGGAACTCCCTTTGTCCACTGCTTTCATAATGATGTCGTTTTTTTCTCTTAGTGAATGTATGGTTCTCCACTTGTGAACAGTGCAATTTTGTACCCAGTTTTGCTGTCTGTTTAGGATCACCGTTTTGAAACTCTCTTAGAAGCAATCTATTCAATTTTCCAAAGTGGCATTTATACCGGAATCTGGTGTCCATGTGGATTTTTAGTAGGTTTATTGTAACAGGTTGTTTTTGGTTTCTGTTTGTCACTGTTTTCTTAATTGTGGAAAATTCTAAAGAATTCTTCTGTATCACTGTAGTGTCTGATTTTGCCAGTGGGCTTTGTAGACCAGAATGAGAGTTCCTTTAAAATTACTGAAATCTCCACTTCTTTTTAGTATGTATTAGGAGAGAATACGAACACAGGTCTGTTGCTCTTTGTCTTTTGCTCTTAAGTGTTCATATTTCACTTGCAGTCTATATAGTTTTTTATTTTTGTAAACAATTTAGAATTTCTGGAGTCTTTTGTAATAGAGATATAATTTCTTTACATATTCTGCATGTCATTTCCTAGAAGAATGAGGTCTTGGATCTCCTCTTTTGGGTTATTTTTAATGTAAAAAATAGTCTACTACTACTGATTACTGCATAAAGAGTACAACTTTTACAGTCAAGAAGAGACATGTCCTTCCTGTGTAAAATAACTATTTAAAATGTGTAAGACTTAGAATAATTAATCCATTAAATTTGTTTGGCAAGCACAGGTAATTGTGACATTGTGCTGATTTCTCATCCAGACATTTGTTCACACCTGTCTGCTTCAACTACCTGGCACAGTAGGTTGTTCTAAATTTTACTTCCCTTTTTTCCAGTCTATATAAAATGACTTCAGTGTACCACTTAATTATTATAACAGTCTAGACAAGAACAGGCCATTCATCCCAACAAAGTTTGCCAGTTGTATCCACTTAATTCTTCTAAAATAACATCAAGTCAAGTTTTGAAAGTCCCTAAAGTCCTACCGCCTACCACTTCTACTTGGTCACTTATTCCAAGTGTCTGTGGGTCTCTGTGTAAAGAAAAACTTCCTGATGTTTTTGCAGAATTTATCCCTAACAAGTTTCCAACTATGCCCCTGTGTTCTTGATAAACTTACTTTAAAATGACAGTCTCGACCCACCGTGCTAATCTATACTAAAAAAAGGCAAAGACCTCACTGACACACTTATCATTAATTCTCCAAGTTCCCGTGTAGGTAGAAGGCTGAAATTTGACAGGCTCATTCCTTACAGCTTACTTAGAACAGTTAAGCAAGTTTCATTTTGAAATTCTACGCGTAACGGTCATAACTGAATCCTACTTACATACATATATACATCCATAGCCTGCAGCTCGGTCGCCGTGTGAGGTGGAGTTGCGTCCCCCATCTCCACGCTTCCCACGTAATTGGCTGCCTGCCCATATAAGGCTGTCCGTCGCTCCGGTCTCTTCATTCCCTTCCTTGCTTCGCCACGTATTCATGTCTCCTTGCTGATAACTGCAGCTTTTTTATTTAATCCACAGCTTCTCCGCTGTTTTATTGTTCGTTTATTACGATTATAGTTATTGTATACTGCGGTGGGTTGGCACCCTGCCCAGGATTGGTTCCTGCCTTGTGCCCTGTGTTGGCTGGGATTGGCTCCAGCGGACCCCCGTGACCCTATTCGGATTCAGTGGGTTAGAAAATGGATGGATGGATAAGTTATTGTATATGTATTTTTGACTTGAAGTTTACATTGTTCAGGTACCCATTTCCTTTATTGTTCCAACCATACCCCCATTAACATGTCTATCGAGGTGATTACCATCAATCAAAGAACTGTCACTTACCGAGTGCTTTCCATGCCCGGAAATGGCGCCTACCTTTTCCATCCTCTGTGTTACATATTGCACGGCCATATCAGGCTCAATCTTGATACCCGGAGGAACATTGTGTCTTATGTATTGAATGACTAGGACAGGTTCGAGGTGTGGACTGATGACGTTACAGGAGATAATTATACTACACGGGGGCACTATAAGAGTGAAATGCTTAAGCCCTTCACCTATGGTTCTGTATGTGAGTTGATGGCTGCCACTGAATTGTTCCGGTGTCGCTTTCAAGTGTACCGAAATGGCCAAATATTTTACACCTTTCGACAACTGCCAATGCCTCTTAAACATCTTAAGATTCACAGGTGACGATTTCAGTAGTGGACACTTTGATGTTTATGAATGTTTCAACTCTCAAAAGCTGGATGCGAAGTTATCAATGAAGCCGGATGTATGCTTACAACGCTTGACAGATGCCAAATGTCACTTCAACACAAGTCCTGCAAATATTAGCGTAATTGAAACAGCCCATGAAACTCAAACTGATTATGACAGCAGCAATTCAAGCCATAAGAAAACAGTAAAAAGAAGGTGTGTCAGACGTCGTGGTACATTTTCTGATGCAGCTAGACGGAAACAAATTTGTGACGCTGCCGCCAAATACTTGCAGAAAAATCCACAAGTTAATAGACACTCTGCCGCCAAATACTCGCAGGCAATTCCACAAGTTCATAACACGCTGCCGCTAAATATTCGCAGGCAAATCCACAAGTTAATACCGGGAATGCCTGTTAAACATCTTAGATTCACAAGTAGCGATTTGGGTAGTGAACACTTCGATGAATGAAACCTGTTATCTTTAATGGTTGACAAACGCGGAATGTAACTTGAACACAACACGTCCTCCAAATACAAACCTGATTGAAAGAAATAATGATAATCAAATCCTTGATGACAGCAACACTCATAACAGTGACAAAACAATTACATTGACAATCATGTTACGTTATTTTTAAAATGTTTCCTTTTCTTTCTCATAACTTCTTTAACACAATACTTCTCCGCTGCGAAGTGTTGGTATTTTGCAAGTTACCTTATAATTTTAAACACTTTTGTCAGGTCTCCTCTTAATCTTCCTTTGCTTGAACTGAAAAGTCTCATCTCTTTAATCTTTCCTCATAATTCATCCCCTGCAGCCTTGAAATAAGCCTAGTCGCTCTTCTCTGGACCTTTTCTAGCGCTGCTGTGTCCTTTTTGTAGCCTGGAGACCAAAACTGCACAAGTACTTTGGATGAGGCCTCACAAGTACATTATAAGACTTGGGCATAGCCTCCTTGGACTTGTACTCTACACATTAGGGCACTATATAACCCAACATTATGTTAGCTATCTTCAATGGCTTCTGAACACTGTCTATTAATGTAGAGTCCACTATGACTCCTAAATCCTTCTCATAAAGTGTGTTTTCAATTTTCAGACCTCTCAGTCCTAACATTTTACTTCCTATATGTAATATTTTACATTTATACTTACATTAAATTTCATCTGAAACAAATCTGACCAAGCCTGTATGCTGTCCAAGTCCTTCTGTAATGATTCAGCGGCTTCTACATTATCTGCCAGTTCACCTAGTTTGGAATCATCTGCAAATTTAAGCAGCTTGCTTCTTATATTCCTATCCAAACATTTATATATATTAAGAATAATGCTGACCCCTGTGGAACACCACTTTTAACATCAGTCGATTCTTTTAGGGATTGTCTGTTCCCTGTTTCTGAGCCAATTTTGCACCCATCTACAAACAACGCCCACTTCTTTTAGTTTGATGCCCAACTTCTCATATGGCACCTTATCAAATTCTTTATGAAAGTCCAGATAAATAATACCTCTCTGATCGTATCCTTTTGTTGCTTCCACGTAGAATTCCAGATTATTGGTAAAACATAACCTCACTTTTCTGAACCAACGCTGACTGTTCAGTAAAACTCCTTTTCTTGCCATGTGTTGCTCAATTCTTTCCCTTAATTATTCCTTACATTAATTTACCTGTGATGCACATTAAGCTTACCAGCCTATATTTGCTGGGATCTGTCCAGTCACCCTTTTTATACCTCTTATTATGTTAGATATTAAAAACAATGCAGAGTATTTATAAGTACTCATCAAAATAGAAATCATTCTTAAAAGAACTTAATTTCATCAGATTTATTCCATCGATCAATTGCACATAATAGCAACATAACACTTGGTCACAATGGGTCACACTTAATGTTGGAAATGTTGTTTGATTTTTCAATTTAAAAATAATATGAACAGTATAAGTGCAATCTTTAAAATACTTGCCATCTTTGAAGTTTACATTGTATGACATGTTATTTTATTTGCTAAAACTAATTCCACAGGTTGACTCAAGTGAGATATTATTATAATTTCATTCAGTTGTCTAAAGTAAAATTTAATGTAGTTTGCATACAGTAATCTGAACATGTTTATCATTTGTACGATGACTATTGCTGCAAACTGTTCTCCCTACAGAAAAAATATTTTATTACAGTAATAGCGAAGGAGAACTGTCAATAAAGTATATCCTTCCTATTGTATATACAGTATATATATGACTGACTGCACATTGCTGCAGTAATTTTCATCTTGCCTACTCAGGCCAGTACAACTTATGGGAGCATTCATATCTGAGAAAATCATGACTACCTGGAAAACATCCAAAAAAGATATCATTGTGCAAATTCCTTATGTATGAGGTTTAACAGGATATGTTTTAAACACAGACAGCCAGAACCATGAACATTATAATTGTACAATTTCTACTCTATATACAGATATAGAGTAGAAACCATTTTGGGCTGCTTGAAGCAAACATGTAAACTATGGCTAAAAAAAACCACCCTGGAGTGAAAAAATGTGAAATCAAGCAAAAACGTAAAAAAAATGCCAAAATTGTACAATAATGGTCAATACGAAAATAAGAAAGCAGATGTGCTAGAGGTGCATTTTAAATGTAAGTTGAAAAATCTCAAGTTATTGTAATCACTAATATGCTTATTTGTAAATGATTTTAAATACAACAGCAAAGCAGTGGTTTGCACTGCTGCTTTTCCAATCTAGAGTTCTAGTTTTGAAGTTTGTACCTGGTTGCTGTTGTTCCTCCATGTGCCGCCAAATTAGCTCCGACTTTTTGAGGCATGGACTGTACAAGACCTCTGAAGGTGTCCAGGGGTATCTGGCACCAAGATATTAGCAGCAGATCCTCTAACACCTATACGTTATAATGTAGAACCTGTTTCAACAGATGGTGGATTGTATTGAGATATGGGAAATATGGAGGCCAGGGCAACACCTTAAACTTTTCATCATGGTCCTCAAACCGTTCCCAAACTGTTTATGCAAAAAAATCCAACTTCCACTGGGTAATTCTGTTACCATGAAGAGGTGTACCTGGTCAACAATAATGTTTAGCTAAGTGGTACGTGGCAAATTAATGTCCACATAAATGCCCATACCCAGGTTTCCCAGCAGAATATTGTCCAAAGCATCACACTCCTTCTACCAACAACAACAGATTGTCTTCTTTCTGTAGTGCATCCTGGTCCTATCTCTTCCCCAGGTAAATGTTGCACATGTGTCCTTCCAGGCACATTATGCAAAATGGGAATTAGATAGATAGATAGATACATACATACATACATAGATACTTTATGAATCACAAGGGGAAATTCACATGGAGAAAGTGCACTGCTCCTGGAAGTACTGCAATACCAGGTTGATGCGTGGAGTGGACGGAGCAAGCCCCTATTCCATCTCCCTGTTCCAAAAATCAATTTAACATATGGTCCCCAGATAGGGGACATATCAGATATTAAATTTATAAGAACAGATACTACACTTGACCTTAGCCAAAAGGTCGAGAAGCGATGATTATCAATTATCGGACCAGGTGAACTTCTTCCATTGATGCAAGATCCAGTTGCACTGCTTGTATGCCCATTGTATGCACTTTCAATGGTGGTCAGAGGTTAGTGTTTAATGTACTGGTGTATCCTCACACCTTAATCCTGTAACCATCTCTAAAATTATCTGCAAATTGTGTCCTAGTAGCTGTTCTGTTTGTTTGTACCAGACAACATAGCTTTCGTTGTCCTCTTGCATCATTGAGTCTTTTCTACCCAATATAGTGTTAGCAGTTCATGGTTCTTCCCTCCCCAGATCACTGTCAGTAGCTACTTACCATGACTGACTATGAGCAGCCCCCAAGGCTTTCTGTTTTGGAAATGCTCTGACTCGGTCATCCAGCAATAACAATTTGGCCCTTACGAAAGTCACTTGGGTTTTTATACCTGCCATAATCCTAAGCATTCAACTCGACTACAAGTAACTAACTTCAGCTTACAGTCTAATATATCTCTGCCCTTAACATGCGCCATTGTTATTGCTTCATATGGGAATGGTTATAATATTTTGGCTAAAAAATAGATCATGCAAATGGAAATTCTGCAAAGGTGTTAAAGAAAGAAAAATATGAAACGCATCAATAATTATACCTCTTTTTCATCACTTGAGAACACAAATAATGTCACAAAGTCATGGTCAGAAATTATAGCTCTACATAGAAAGCATTTGTATCTCTTCATAACATCCTGCTGATTCCTAGATTCAGATCTGGTATAGAGGTCCCATTTATCAAGTGCTAACAGAGAACCAAGATGTGTAACAACTGAACTTAGCAAGATACCACCAAACAGATGGACATTTATTTATTGAGACTTTTAGATATTAAATTATAATAAATGATAACAAATCTAATGGACTGTGAAATTTTGACAAAACCATTCAGACTCCTAGGCTTTGAACTGTGGCTTTTTTAGCTTGTTTATGCCTCAATTCAGTCCTGCACCCTACCCAAATGAGAACATCTAAAATTTTGCTCCAACTGTAAATGCTGAAGCCAGGCTAAATGGTCTGTCACGGCCCCCCAATCATCTCCTGTCCGTAATTGGCTAACTACTGTATCTCTTTCACCCCTTCACCACCTAATAGCTAATGCGTGGTGAGCATACTGGCACAAAATAGCTGCCGTCGAATCATTCAGGTGGATACTACAGATCTGTGGTGGTAGAAGTGGCTTCTCACTTTTTATGTAAAGCGCTGTCAGTAGTGAGAAATGTGTCTATATAAATGTCATTTCTTGTTCTTTTTTCTTACATGCAGAAGAGTACTGAGAATGTCGGAAACTACGGCATTCACAATTCTAAAAAATAAAAGCAGTGATTTTAGTTCCTCACTTTTATTAAAAAAAAAATGGAAACATTTAAAAAAAGAAGCAGGTAATTAAAAAGGTAAATAGAGTAATTAAATCCTTTTGAAAAAGATCATCCATCAAAAATAACCTGATGATTGGAACCTTTAAATCTGACCAATGTGAACGGATATGTTGATGAGTGTGCCCATTAATGGACTGAGGTTGTGTCCAGTACTGACTCCTGCTTTGGGGCCAATGCTTCCGTGATAGGCTGTACTGCCGTGCAACTCTAAAATTGAATTTAGCAGATTAATTATACAGATAATGGATCAGACAGTTGTATACATTTCCCTAGTTATTCTCTCTGTTTTCAGAGGCTGTCACTCCTGAAATTAATAGCAAACAATTGAAAATGTAGCTTTTTATAAAAGCAAAGTATTTTGGTAAAGGTGTTCATTGGAACAGTAAAAAGTAACAAAAGACCTTACTCTTTCAACCACTGTGTTATCCATTCGTCATTTTATGGTATAGATGACCCATCGGTTTCAACACAATGTCAAGTCTAATAGATTCAGGGCTTCACTTATCATTCCAAAAACAGTTTCTGGTGTAAAGTGGCTGAAGAGCTTGGAGGAATGTGAAACTTGCAAGGAGTATGTTTTTTTGCTATGACGGACATTAGGATCTCTTAACTGAGGGGTTTCAGCAGCTGTGAAGATTTATTTCTTGATATAACCTGCCTATGTTTATTGTTTGCTAACAAAAGGAAGTGGGTTAACTTTGTCATTTTGTTTGCCTAGATTAAATTTCTAACAATTTCACCTTCTGCCTGAACTTTGAATGGTGCCTTCAGCATGCAAGAATGAATAGATTGAGCATATTCTGATCACAGGAAAAGCTGCAGGCATCTCATATGCAAATAAAAATGTTCTTCATTTTTTTAATTAGAGCTTCAGCATGTACAATAAGGAATCTGCAGGAAAAATGCACCCACTTCAAGCAATGTGTACCATTATTGATGATGTTCTTATCCATATTTATCTTGAAAAGATGTTCAAAAATGTTTATTACTATTGAGTCAGAAAAGACAGTAGTTATCATTAGTCAGAAGCTTACTTTCATTTGGACATGACTTCCAAAATCAGTTCTAGTGTACACTTATTGCTGCTGCTTTTGTTTCAGTTAGTTTTTAAATCAATGGCACAATCTGGACTTTAACTGGATTTTAAATTTAACAAGATATGCCCTTTTTCAATGTTCCCTGATCACTGTTTCCATCTAAAAATGAAAAACATTTTTTTTTGTTATCAATAGAATTTAGCAAAAGTGTGTTTTATAAAGGAAAGGGTTTGTTTTTTTATAATTTTACTTAAACATGCTGGTTACTTATTTCAGTATAATAAATTTTCAAACCAGAACAACATGTTGGCACAGTGGTGGGTGCTACAGCTCTGAACCCTGGAACATTCATTGCCTGTGTGGAGTTTACATGTTTTTCCCATGGTTGTGCTGTTTTTGTCTTTGTGTACTCTGGTTGTCCTCTCACATCCCAAAAACGTGCAGACTCTTAATTGGCCCCATATAAATAAGTGTAAGTCTCTGCATGAATGTTCCCTGCAGTGAACTAGTGCCACATCCAGGGCCAAAACAGGATCATTATCAATAACCTGAATTGAATTAAGCGGGTTTGATAATGGTTGCTACGGTGCGCAGGCGCCCTGCCCAGGGTTTGTTTCTTGCCTTGAGCCCTGTGTTGGCTGGGATTGGCTCCAGCAGACCCCCGTGACCCTGTAGTTAGGATATAGCGGGTTAGATAATGGATGGATGGATGTATAATAATGGATGGATGAGTATATCTTGAAACCTGTAGCTTAAAGATGAGACACGGATGTATCACCAGATTCCATTGCCTATGTAATATGCTCTTAATTTTACCCCCATTAGTTTCCACATAAACTCCTAATTTGCCTTTGATCATCCCTTAAAGCAGCATACCATACGTTTGAAGTGCCAATGAATAATACTGTTACTTCACTGGCAGAACAAAATTCTACTGCTAAAAGATATTACCAAAGCAGAATCATATGCCACTTATGTATTATTAAAAATCTGCATTATTTTGTAACACCATAATTAGAAAGTAATCTGTGCCATCAAAAGCTGTCACGAATTTGATATACTGTATTGCTATATTCAAAATTTCATTAATCACTCACTACATCTTATTTTATATATTCAGAATATATATTCACACGCGCTATTAAAAGATCATTAGATGCAAGATACAGAACACAGATATTAGATACTGATACAACATTGCATAATACATGCCAAATTATCCATCCATCCATCCTCTTCCGCTTATCCGAGGTCGGGTCGGGGGGCAGCAGCTTAAGCAGAGAGGCCCAGACTTCCCTCTCCCCGGCCACTTCTTCCAGTTCTTCCGGGAGAATCCCAAGGTGTTCCCAGGCCAGCCAGGAGTCATAGTCCCTGCAGCGTGTCCTGGGTCTTCCCCGGTGCCTCCTCCCGGTTGGACGTGCCCGAACACCTCACCAGGGAGGCGTCCAGGAGGCATCCTGATCAGATGCCCGAGCCACCTCATCTGACTCCTCTCGATGCGGAGGAGCAGCGGCTCTACTCTGAGCCCCTCCCAGATGACTGAGCTTCTCACCCTATCTTTAAGGGAAAGCCCAGACACCCTGCGGAGGAAACTCATTTCAGCCTCTTGTATTCGCGATCTCGTTCTTTCAGTCACTACCCATAGCTCATGACCATAGGTGAGGGTAGGAACGTAGATCGAGCCTTACGGCTCAGCTCCTTTTTCACCACGACAGACCGATGTAGAGCCCGCATCACTGCGGATGCCGCACCATTCCACCTATCGATCTCACGCTCCATTCTTCCCTCACTCGTGAACAAGACCCGAGATACTTAAACTCCTCCACTTGGGGCAGGATCTCTCCCCCAACCCTGAGAGGGCACTCCACCCTTTTCCGGCTGAGGACCATGCTCTCGGATTTGGAGGTGCTGATTCTCATCCCAGCCACTTCACACTCAGCTGCGTACCGATCCAGAAGAGCTGAAGATCACGGCCTGATGAAGCAAACAGGACAACATCATCTGCAAAAAGCAGTGACCCAATCCTGAGTCCACCAAACTGGACCCCTTCAACACCCTGGCTGTGCCTAGAAATTCTGTCCATAAAAGTTATGAACAGAATTGGTGACAAAGGGCAGCCCTGGCGGAGTCCAACTCTCACTGGAAAGCGGGCTCGAATTACTGCCGGCAATGTGGACCAAACTCTGACACTGGTTGTACAGAGACCGAACAGCTCTTATCAGGGGGTCCGGTACCCCATACTCCTGGAGCACCCCCCACAGGATTCCCCGAGGGACACGGTCGAACGCCTTTTCCAAGTCCACAAAACACATGTAGACTGGTTGGGCAAACTCCCATGCACCCTCCAGGATTCTGCTAAGGGTGTAGAGCTGGTCCACTGTTCCAACCAGGACGAAAACCACACTGTTCCTCCTGAATCCGAGGTTCGACTATCTGACGGACCCTCCTCTCCAGAACCCCCGAATAGACTTTTCCAGGGAGGCTGAGTGTGATCCCTCTGTAGTTGGAACACACCCTCCGGTCTGCTATTCCAGAGGCACTGTCCCCGATGTCCATGCGATGTTGCAGGTACGTGTCAACCAAGACAGTCCTACAACATCCAGAGCCTTAAGGAACTCGGTATCTCATCCACCCCGGGGCCCTGCCACCAAGGAGTTTTTTGACCACCTCGGTGACTTCAGTCCCAGAGATGGGAGAACCCACCTCAGAGTCCCCAGGCTCTGCTTCCTCATTGGAAGGCATGTTAGTGGGATTGAGTAGGTCTTGAAGTACTCCCCCACCGACCCAGCGCCCCAGTCGAGGTTAGCGGCACACCATCCCCACCATATACAGTGTTGACACTGCACTGCTTCCCCCTCTTGAGACGCCGGACGGTGGACCAGAATCTCCTCGAAGCCGTCCAAAGTCGTTCTCCATGGCCTCTCCAAACTCCTCCCATGCCCGAGTTTTTGCCTCAGCAACAACCGAAGCCGCATTCCGCTTGGCCTGCTGGTACCTATCAGCTGCCTCCAGAGACCCACAGGACAAAAAAGTCCTATAGGACTCCTTCTTCAGCTTGACGGCATCCCTCCACGCGGTGTCCACCAACAGGTTTGGGGATTGTCGCCACGACAGGCACCGACCACCTTGTGGCCACAGCTCCGGTCAGCTGCCTGAACAATAGAGGCATGGAACATGGCCCATTCGGACTCAATGTCCCCACCTCCCTCGGGGCGTGGTTGAAGTTCTGCGGAGGTGGGAGTTGAAGCTACTTCTGACAGGGGACTCTGCCAGCCGTTCCCAGCAGACCCTCACAACACGTTTGGGCCTACCAGGTCTGACCGGCATCTTCCCCCACCATCGAAGCCAACTCACCACCAGGTGGTGATCAGTTGACAGCTCCGCCCCTCTCTTCACCCGAAAGTGTCCAAGACATATGGCGCAAGTCCGGCGACACGACCACAAAGTCGATCATCGACCTGAGGCCTAGGGTGTCCTGGTGCCAAGTGCACATATGAATACCCTTATGCTTGAACATGGTGTTCGTTATGGACAATCCATGACCAGCACAGAAGTCCAATAACAAAACACCGCTCGGGTTCAGATCGGGGCCATTCCTCCCAATCACGCCCTTCCAGGTCTCACTGTCATTGCCCACATGAGCATTGAAGTCTCCCAGCAAAACGAGGGAATCCCAGAAGGTATGCCCTCTAGCACCCCTCCAGAGACTCCAAAAGGGTGGACACTCCAAACTGCTGTTCGGCATACGCACAAACAACAGTCAGGACCCTTCCCCCCACCCGAAGGCGGAGGGAGGCCACCCTCTCGTCCACCGGGGTAAACCCCAATGCACAGGCTCCAAGTCGGGGGGCAATAAGTATGCCCACACCTGCTTGCCGCCTCTCACCGGGAGCAACTCCAGAGTGGTAGAGAGTCCAGCCCCTCTCAAGGAGATTGGTTCCAGAGTCCAAGCTGTGCGTCGAGGTGAGCCTGATTATATCTAGCCAGAACCTTTCGACCTCGCGCACTAGCACAGGCTCCTTCCCCTTCAGAGAGGTGACATTCCACGTCCCAAGAGCCAGTTTCTGTAGCCGAGGATCAGACCGCCAAGGTCCCGCCGGCCACCACCCAACTCACACTGTACCCGACCTCCTTGGCCCCTCCCATAGGTGGTGAGCCCATGGGAAGGAGGACCCACGTTACCTCTTCTGGCTGTGTCCGGCCGAAATGCCAAATCAATAGGAAACAAATCATGAATACTCAGCAACTGAATATACCAAGGTGTAGACAGTAATTAAATAGCATTAGTACTCTCGATACCAGAATTGAAATTAGGAAAAAAGCCAGGTAAAGCTAACTACATACGAAAGAGAAATTGTATGGACATATAATTTGAAAATGACTGCTAAGGAAGTTTTAAGTACAAACGTGTAGGTTGTTTCAGATACTTTCAACCCATTCTGCAAATCATTACTAATCACATACTTGTCGGTTTTACAATACTGATATTAGGGGGAACAGTAGAAACAAATCTCAAAAGACATCTAGACTACACGTTTAAAATAGTGAATATCTCAAAGAGCTTCATGCCAAGTTTCCATTACAGCAAAAGCTGAGAAATCTTACACATTATTAAATGCAAGTAAAATTATGTGAACATACAAAACAATAATAAGTACTCTTACAAGGTTCTGGAAATAGATCAGACTAAACTTGTTTAATGCTTTAAGTATTTTTTCAGTAGTTTTCTCAAATATTCAAATATTAGATATCCTTGTGTACAATAATAGACTACTGAGTGTAGGTAACACCACTTTGATCGCTTTACTTTGTTTTGTAAGGTGTTCTTTCTTGTGATGCAGGAGATTGACTGTGCCTGCTCCCACTGCTCAATGGCGATTGTCCTATGCACTTACACCTCTTTCCAATTAAATACATTCGACATTCCTTCAAAATGCCTTAGCTACTGTATCCTCTGGGACTTTTTAAAGCATCAGCTCAATGAATTTCGTAATGTACTCTATTCTCCAGTTGCCACTTTCCCTTGTTGGTCCATAGATTCTATGCAGAGCTTTCATTCATAAGATCTTACTTCATTGACATTTGCTGTTGTAAGAGACCATACTTTTGACCTCTATGTGACAATCAGCAACATTAATCTTTTTTATGTTTTAAACTTTGTAATTCTCATAATGAGTTGATTCTTATACATCTACAAATTTCTGGTGCATTGCCATTTTCTATATTTTCCTTATACACTTACCATCCAAATTTCAGGGCCTCTTTGGTTTGCTGAGGTAGACATCTTCTAACCCTAAGGCCAATTTATATCACTTCTTTTTCCATGTTCTCATATCTTCTTCATGGGTGGTCACATTCCTCACAACTATTACTGTTATCATCTGCATATGCATAAATCTGGCTGGTTTTCATAAATACCATACCTCTTTGATCAGCTTTATTTATAATGCTGTATGTAATTTTAGAAAGCCCATTCCCTTGCTTCACTCCAGCATTGGATTCACTTGTCGTGTTCCCCACATTGACCTTTGCTTTTGCACCTCTCATAGAGTTTTTGATTCATTTTCTCAGTTTTGGAGGGATTTCTTGCCTTCTCAGCACACTGTACAGTTCATGCCAGCTCACACTGTTGATGGCCTGTTTGATGTTAATAAATTGTAGTTGACAAATGACAAGTGTCTAATGACAAATATCTGTTAGGACAAAACTGATACACACCCAAAATATCTTCAGCATATGTTTTCATTCTTTTAGTCATCATTATAGATAGGATGTTATAGACAATACTTAATAATATAATATCCCTATAATATTCACATTCTATCTTTCCAGCTTCCTGGTGTGATTTCACTTTCCATACTGTTGATATAAGCTGATGTAATTCATGTGTGATTTTGTAAAACTTTATAAATTGTGCCACCAGCTATCCTCTCCAGGTGCTTAATTGTTCTTCATTTTTCATACAACAATCTCAACTTACTGGAATGAAGGCACCTTTACACAATTTCCTAGCTTCCCTCTTCAGATTTCTTACATTTCATTGTTTCTGTAGTTTTTATCGATCTGAAGCCCAGTTGATTAGGTATCTAAAATTCCAGCCAATTTCTTTACTGTCTGTTACTCTTCTGCAAATCATTCTCAATCCTAGTCAAGAAACCTCCCTTTATTCTGTTTGCTTCTGCTGAGACGTTTCTGGTCATGCTTTGCTGTATGAATTCTTCTATCTTTGTAAGTTTACTCTGATACCATTCTTTTTTCTTCTTCCTACATATTTTGTGTGCACTCCTTCTTAAGTGCTGGTATCTTTCAAAATTACTCCAAGTTTCTTTCTGTAACATTCTCTGCCTGGCCAAATTCTTCTCTAGTATGGTCTGTCTACATTCCTCTTCAAACCAGTCCTCATTCCTCTCATTCCTTCTCTCTCTCCTATAACATACTCTGCTACCTCCCTCACTGCCTTTTATATTCTCCTCCATTTCTCCATTAAATCTGTATCTCTTTTCTCATTTTCATCTTCTCCCACATTAGTTTCTAGTCTTGTACAGTACATATTCCATTTTTTCAGTTTATACTTATTCTACTTTTTCTTCCCACGTTTTTTTTCTATGCACTGTGGCCAGCATCTTCTTCACTGCCTCATTTTCCAGGTAAAGTGTCTCAAAAGAGTATTTGCTACCCTACCTGGTTTCTTCTGTTCGCTTATTCATAACACTTAATTGTTTCTGACCTCCAAACAAATTTAGTATAATACAAAAAGACAACTTGAGTAAACACAGTACACAGTTTTTAAATGATAATTTGATTTATTGAATGAAAGCAGTTCACCAACCCCGGTATCACCCTTGTGAAAAAGTAACTGCCTCCTTAGTCACTCTGTCAACTAATGTGCCTAATATAAATGTTGCAGAGACGTGTCAACCAAGACAGTCCTACAACATCCAGAGCCTTAAGGAACTCCGGGCGTATCTTATCCACCCCCGGGGCTCTGCCACCAAGGAGTTTTTTGACCACCTCGGTGACTTCAGTCCCAGAGATGGGAGAGCCCACCTCAGAGTCCCCAGGCTCTGCTTCCTCATTGGAAGGCATGTTAGTGGGATTGAGGAGGTCTTCGAAGTACTCCCCCCACCGACCCACAACGTCCCGAGTCAAGGTTAGCAGCGCACCATCCCCACCATATACGGTGTTGACACTGCACTGCTTCCCCCTCTTGAGACGCCGGATGGTGGACCAAAATCTCCTCGAAGCCGTCCAAAAGTCGTTCTCCATGGCCTCTCCAAACTCCTCCCACGCCCGAGTTTTTGCCTCAGCAACAACCGGCCGCATTCGCTTGGCCTGCCGGTACCTATGAGCTGCCTCCAGAGACCCACAGGACAAAAGGTCCTATAGGACTCCTTCTTCAGCTTGACGGCATCCCTCACCGCCGGTGTCCACCAACGGGTTTGGGGATTGCCGCCACGACAGGCACCGACCACCTTGTGGCCACAGCTCCGGTCAGCTGCCTGAACAATAGAGGCACAGAACATGGCCCATTCGGACTCAATGTCCCCCACCTCCCTTGGGACGTGGTTGAAGTTCTGCTGGAGGTGGGAGTTGAAGCTACTTCTGACAGGGGACTCTGCCAGCCGTTCCCATCAGACCCTCACAACACGTTTGGGCCTACCAGGACTGACCGGCATCTTCCCCTACCATCGAAGCCAACTCACCACCAGGTGGTGATCAGTTGACAGCTCCGCCCCTCTCTTCACCAGAGTGTCCAAGACATATGGCCACAAGTCCAACGACACGACCACAAAGTCGATCATCGACCTGAGGCCTGAGTAAACACAATACCCAGTTTTTAAATGATAATTTGATTTATTGAATGAAAGCAGTTCACCAACCCCGGTATCACCATTGTGAAAAAGTAACTGCCTCCTTAGTCACTCTGTCAACTAATGTGCCTAATGTAAATGACAACGGGTTAAATTACAGTAGACACACTGAAGCTTAATTGCTGCCAGCCCTATTGAATCTAAACATCACTTCAATAAAACCTTTCTAGCTGTGTGAAGTTGGCTATAAGGTCTCATCAAGCAGCACACTGTGCACGGCACTGTAGTAGTCATAATTACTGTTTGGCCCTCTTCTGCTCCTCACGTTGATGTCTGAGGTGGAGTGGCAAGCATTCACCAAAACATGATCAGCTTGATTTAGTATTTTATTTACAGGAGATATCCATGTTCTGAAATGGCCAAAGAAAACCCATGCTAACTTTGGTTCTCCTTGGACCACTATTCCTGTTTATCATTTGGCCCTCTTCCTCACCAGCTGATTTCTTCAAGACTAAGTTCAAGTTTCAGTGCCCTACTTGCCACTTCTGTCCTTTCACAAGGTCTTGCCAGCATTGTCTAAGCATTCTATGTCACTACTTTGAAATGGTTAGTGTGTACTACTTGCCAAGGTTCTATTATACATCCACAGCGCTTTTATCAGTTCATGGTAATTTTTAGAGGGTGGAGTTGTTAGCCCAACACACAACGCTCACTACATTTGATTTTCTTCAATTTTCTGTCTGGGTTTACTCTCTTAGCCAAAGCGTTCCTGTTGTATTGTGTCAGAATCTCACATTCTACCCTTCTTCTTCTGCTACTTCTGAAGAAGTACCCAGCACCACAGCAAGATATATAGTACAGTAAGTACAAATTTCCATATGTTGTTTGCTACTTATATTTTAAAAAGTGCTGCATCCTTTTAATGTACTTATCCCCATGAATATATGGAGTAGCATAGCATAACAGCCTTAAACTAATTTAATCCAATACATGGATCATGAAAGAGGCAGGTTGGGTGGCGCAGAGTCGGTCCTAGAAGCAGAAACCAGCTCTGGGTGGCTAGTCTGTTACAGAGCTTGCTCAAGCTCAAACCCGTATAGAGCTAATTTGGAATCATTTATTAACCCAACATGGCTGTTTGTGGGATGAGGAAAGAAAATTAGGCTACACAGAGAAACATCCACACAAACTTATGGGAGAATGCGCAAACATCCAGTGGGGATATGTGGCAGCAATGCTAACCACTGCTCTGTTATGTCACGCTGTATTTTTTAGCTGCTATCTGAAATATACAAAGAAACACTCCGATGTTTGTCAGATTTTGTATGTTCAGTCCAGTCCCTGCTTTGGATTGAGCTGGGAAAATGCAATGGCAAAGCAACTTCTGTAAAGTTTTATTTTTCAGTTAACTTACTTTTTCTTAAAGATTGCTTGGAGTGCTATACAGCCCATCACGAGCCATTATAATTCAACCATTAATGTGCAAATAATAGTCACAGAAACAGTACAACGAAAATACATAGATTATACAACAGAGAGAAGGAAAGCAACACAATTGACTGATAAATATTTTGGAGAAGACAACCCAATGGAAATCTGTGGTCTTTGTAATAAGTTAAGCACAGATATGTAAAATCCAAGTACTTCTCCTGTTCTGTGGCCCTTCCAGATCATGGTGGGTGAAGTGTGCTTTTTAAAAGCTGGTGTAAATCTAACAATAATTTATGGTGAGGTTTCATGTTCTTGCTCTGAGAGAATATTTTGTGACTTATGTTAGTGGCCTTACTAGAAGTAAAGTAGAAATGGCACTGGAGAGCTAAGGAGATGGCCATGGGTTTGTTTTTAACATTCCATCTGCTTGAATTTGACTGTATCGTGGCTCAGATGTTACTGCTTTCTCCTCCCTGTGCCAAGGGCCTGAATTAATTTCTTAACCTGGTTAATATCTGTGTGTATTTTTTAACATTCTCCCTGTATCTGGGTTTTTTCCACCCAAGTATTCACAATTCTTTCTCCAAACTGACACAAGATGAATGAGTGTTTACTTGTGCATGTGAGTATACACTGCAGTTGTTAACATGTTCCATGAAAGTTTGTTTTTTTTGTTTTGCGCCCAGTTCTACCAAGAAAGACTTTGCCTGACTTTATTCTAGCTTTAGAGCTTAGGGGACAAAAACAGACTGATATACAGATCTGAAGTGTGCAAGGTCTATATAAAGCAGATGTTTAAAAGTCATTTGAACAGGATAGGTATTTCAAAATAAAAAGACCTTCTAATGCAGCTCTGTATCAACCTTTTAAAAAGAATAAGTCTTTTAGAGTAACATCTAGACATGTTTGTATGATACATATTGTCTCTGCGAATTGCCAGTGCAACATTCTTTCCTTCCATTGTCCACATATTACTACTATGCTGCCTTTCAGCAGTGTTTTTCTGGATAAGTTTAACTTGCAATTTGCAAGCTTTCATGTACACCATAATGTGATTAGCAACTTTCTCTCAGTTTAACTCTCAGTAAAACAGAATCTGCGGGTTTTCATGATGGTTCAAATATTTGGACTTTATGAGAATATGCAGACCGACTGAGACAGTGCCATGGATTTGATCTTAGTCTCCCGTAGCTGCATTAACCACTGTGCCCTTGTGTTGCCTATATAAAAATCCATTTGTATGAGATAGTAAAAAAGAGCATGGATTTTAAATGTGAAGTTAGCATTTATTATATATCTGTGTTGATTTGTCATGTGGTGGGTGCAGCAATTTGCTGTATCAGCGTGTGTATCTGTATGCATCTGTCCTGTGCATCTTGTTCTGTCACACCCATCACCTGCATGTCCTCTCTCACCACATCCATAAACCTTATCTTAGGCCTTCCTCTTCTCCTCTTCCCTGGCAGATCTATCCTTAACATCTTTGTCCCAATATACTCAGCATCTCTCCTCTGCACATGTCCAAAGCAAAGCAATCTCTGTAACTTTGTCTCCAAACCATCCAACCTGACCTGACCCTCTAATGTACTCGCTGTAATCCTATCCATCCTTGTCATACCCAATGCAAATCATTTATTATATATACTGTGTGAATATATATATATATACAGTTAGGTCCATAAAAATTTGGACAGAGACACCGTTTTTCTAATTTTGGTTCTGTACATACCACAATGAATTTGAAATGAAACAACTCAGATGCAGTTGAAGTGCAGACTTTCAGCTTTAATTCAGTGGGGTGAATAAAACGATTGCATAAAAATGTGAGGCAACTAAAGCATTTTTTGAACACAATC
Source organism: Polypterus senegalus (assembly GCF_016835505.1). Taxonomy (NCBI): domain Eukaryota; kingdom Metazoa; phylum Chordata; class Cladistia; order Polypteriformes; family Polypteridae; genus Polypterus; species Polypterus senegalus. The sequence goes on from NC_053158.1 coordinate 31,067,230, forward strand.
CCTTCATTTCAGGGCCTCAAAAGTAATTGGACAATTGACTCAAAGGCTATTTCACGGGAAGGTATGTACAAGTCCGTCGTTATGTCCTTATCAATTAAGCAGATAAAAGACCTGGGGTTGATTTGAGGTGTGGTGCTTGCATGTGGAAGATTTTTCTGTGAACAGACCACATGTGGTCAAAGGAGGTCTCCATGCAGGTGAAAGAAGCCATCCTTAAGCTGCGAAAACAGAAAAAACCCATCCGAGAAATTGCTACAATATTACGAGTGGCAAAATCTACAGTTTGGTACATCCTGAGAAAGAAAGGAAGCACTGGTGAACTCAGCAACGCAAAAAGACCTGGACGTCCACGGAAGACAACAGTGGTGGATGATCGCAAAATCATTTCCATGGTGAAGAGAAACCCCTTCACAACAGCCCACCAAGTGAACAACACTCTCCAGGGCTTGGTAGGCATATCGATATCCAAGTCTACCATCAAGAGAAGACTGCATAAAAGTAAATACAGAGGGTGCACTGCAAGGTGCAAGCCACTCATAAGCCTCAAGAATAGAAAAGCTAGATTGGACTTTGCTAAAAAACATCTAAAAAAGCCGGCACAGTTCTGGAAAAACATTCTTTAGACAGATGAAACCAAGATCAACCTCTACCGGAATGATGACAAGAAAAAAGTATGGAGAAGGCGTGGAACAGCTCATTATCCAAAGCATACCACATCATCTGTAAAACACGGTGGAGTCAGGCAGTGTGATGGCTTGGGCGTGCATGACTGCCAGTGGCACTGGGACACTAGTGTTTATTGATGATGTGACACAGGACAGAAGCAGCCGAATGAATTCTGAGGTGTTCAGAGACATACTGTCTGCTCAAATCCAGCTAAATGCAGTGCAATTGATTGGGTGGCGTTTCATGATACAGATGGACAATGACCCAAAACATACAGCCAAAGCAACCCAGGAGTTTATTGAAGTAAAGAAGTGGAAAATTCTTGAATGGCCAAGTCAGTCACCTGATCTTAACCCAATTGAGCAGGCATGTCACTTGTTGAAGACCAAACTTCAGACAGAAAGGCCCACAAACAAACAGCAACTGAAAGCTGCTGCAGTAAAGGCCCGGCAGAGCATTAAAAAGGAGGAAACCCAGCATCTGGTGATGTCCAGGAGTTCAAGACTTCAGGCTGTCATTGCCAGCAAAGGGTTTTCAACCAAGTATTAGAAATGAACATTTTATTTCCAGTTATTTAATTTGTCCAATTACTGTTGAGCCCTGAAATAAAGGGATTGTGTTAAAAAAAATACTTTAGTTGCCTCACATTTTTATGCAATCGTTTTGTTCACCCCACTGAATTAAAGCTGAAAGTCTGCACTTCAACTGCATCTGAGTTGTTTCATTTCAAATTCATTGTGGTAATGTACAGAACCAAAATTAGAAAAAAGTGGTCTCTGTCCAAATATTTAGGGACCTAACTGTATACACATTCTCCATTTACTTCTACTTTCTTCATCTGACTCCATTGTCTTCTTTACCCTTTCTTTGGCATTATTCATCTCAGCATCCAAATAAAATCCATGAACTGAACATGTAGAATCTTAGCTACCTGAAGACTGGCATGCTTTGCTTCGTAGACAATGCTGAAGGTTAATTAGAAAAGCATCTTAGCGGCTCCATTCATCCATAATGTGACTCCATTAGTGTGACTCACTGTGCTGTGGGTGCTGCATGTTTACTGAGTGAGCCATCAGAGAGCATGTTAGGAATGTAGGCTTGAACTATTAAAGATATGAAGCATGTGAATTACTTTTACGTGTTTTTTCACTGTCTACAGCATGTGTATTTGTTAAGTATGTGCTATGCTGCTTTCTTAATGTCTCAACAAGATTTCATTGACGTACATAGATTTTTTGTTTCTCATATGTCACAGAAAGACACCACTAAATGTCACTTAACCTGTAAAATCAATAGGCAATCTTGTAGTTTTGCAGTTAGTGTTCTGAGTCTTTGAATTTGTAATTTAAAGATTCTCCATATTAGATAATACAAGTATATACATTATGCAGTGTTCCATACATGTTTCCATCCATCAATTCATCCATTGTGTCACATGGAGTTGTAGGCTATCCTAATTGCAACAAGCATAAAGTGTAAATATGAGTAAACCACTCAGTCCATCACAGGGAACATTCAGACTCAAAATTATACCGACACACACTGGGCCAATTGATTATTCACAGGTAACTTAATAAGCCACAGTTCACACAGAATTCTGTGCATTTAACCTATTCTTATGTTGAAAGTGTAGTGGGTTTTGCATGCAACACAACTTACTTAGATTTTCAAAGAGTCTTTAGTTAAATTCAATACCAGAGACTAAATCTGAATCTAGACGTTTTTGGCATCACAAGTAACTTACAAAACTCAACTTCAAGTTGGTTAAACAACCAAAGACAAAGAGGACAGGTAGAGTGTTCCACATGAGTTGACATCATTAGTGAAGTACTTCTGAGACTTGGACTGCTACTGTTTTTAATTTGTATTAATGATTTATATTCAGATTTACAAGATTTACAATAGCCAATAAGTTCTAAGACCACTGCTGTTATGGCAATCCATTGGTTTCTGCATGTTGCATGTAACAGTATAACAGGTCTGTCAATAGTGCCAAGAGTGTATTGGCTGAGCAGTGAAAGTGTTTAATGAGTTTTTGACCATAAACACAAGTAAGACCTTTTATAAGATTTATTTTTTTAAATTAGCAACATTTCATTCATGTGTTTAAAGAGGCTTCTGTTGTAAAGTAACTTTATTTTGTACATTGTATTATTGTGTTTTTGAGTATTTACCATCTCCAGATACTAAGGTTTTGTATCTCTAAATGGAACAACTATAGCAGTAATTGGAAATTGATCATTGCACAATATTATTGCACATTACTGAGTGCTGTTTTTTAGCGCACAACTTCAAGGGAGTAAACTTGATTACTTTCACTTAGTGGCTCAAGATTTCTGACTGCAGGTTGGCACAAATGTCAACATCAGCTGTAAGCATTGATATTTTGTTTTCTCAGGTAGGGATTATTGGTTAGAGATTAGCCTATTATATTGTGTGATCTGAGTAATTCTGACTTCTTATTTTGTAAGCAGTGAAAAGTGTATACTTTTTTTATTAATGCTGATTTTTTTTCCTGTCAAATTTGTTATGATCAACACATCTAATTGAACTTTCACTGTGTTAGATGGTCCACGGAGTATGAAAAGCTTGAGTCTTTTATTCTTATACTGGTACAGACCCACACCTTTAACTTTATATCTCACAGTTTTTTCCTTGATATTTATGAACAGAGTTTTTTTATTATTTAAAGAAGACTTTGAGTTTGCAGTTGATAGGAAATGTTTGTATTTCTTAGTTTGAAGGTGCAATGAGATTGCTCTATTAAGAGCTGACATTTTGTCTTTGGTTTTGTGGTAGTGTTAAAGCAATTGGAGATGATAATGAGCATATTTAACAGTTTGTGAATAACCAAATTATCATTGTTCTGTACAGTGAAGAGTGCTGTGCAAAAAATAAGTTGTGTTGTATTGTTGTACTACGAACTCTAGATGGAGAACTTAGTCAGAGGTGTTCATATGTTAATCAAAAAAACGTTTACGGTGTCCCTTTTGTGTTTTCTTTTTTTATGTACTAGTATGTTATTCTGTGGTGGGCTGGCGTCCTGCCTTGTGCCCTCTGTTGGCTGGGATTGGCTCCAGCAGACCCCCGTGACCCTGTAGTTAGGATATAGCGGGTTGGATAATAGATGGATAGTATGTTATTTTATATATTTAGTTTTCTGAACTGGCTCAGATCTCTAGATTGCAAACATATAAGCTATCAGAATTTGGCATGAGACAAGCACCATCTCTGGCTGGATAGGACGACAGTCTACACCAGATTTACACACACACAATCACACCCAACAGTTTAGAGCCAACATTTAACCCAACACACATGTCTTTGGGAATGAGGAGGAAAACATGTGCAGGCACAGGAAGAACATGAATATTCTACACAGTCTGTGATGGGACAAGTATTTGAGTCCTGTCTACTTCGAGGCTAATCACTGCACCACCTTGTATACCCTAATGCAGTGGTTCTCAAAAGAAGTCCTGGCTGTAGGTTTTTGTTCCAACCAACTTTTATTCTGAATTGGATACATAGTCTCATTAAGCAAGCTGTTAAATTCTAGTTTCTGTGTTGTGACGTCAATGAAGAAACTACAAAAATAGACTTGGTACATTTTTATTAGAATATACCAAGCATTTATGTTTGTTGAATAGAACTAGTTTAGTGGATTTTTAAGATTTTCATCATGATTTCCATTTTACTCATCCAAGAGTTCTGAATATTTAAAAAAAGTATTCACTATTTACTGGTTATTACTTATTATTTAGCTGATCCCTTCATCCTAGGCAACTTACATTTGAGAGCTACAATTGGTTGGAGCACAGGCGGGTGAAATGACTTGCTCTTAGTCACAGGTTCAGTAGTAGGATTTGAGCCCACAACCTCAGGGTCTGAAGCCCAAAGCCGTTACCACTGTGCCACACTGCCTGCTTCTAATGAATGCCACTCATTCAGTGTCATGTGGCTATGTGTCTGCTCTTCTCATTGTTAATTGTCATTTTTAGGATACAATTAAAAGAGCAAATGCAAATTCAGTTGTAAACAACTGAGAAAAAAGTTAAGTATTTCTAGCTATGGCAAAAATAGAAATATTTCGAAATGTCTTATAAAGGTAAAATTTACACTGGTGTGGTTATTTGTATGCAGAATAAGAGAAGAGAAAAAAGACCAGCTGATTAAATGAGGTCAGTTAGGGAATAAAATAACTCACTGATTGTGAAACTAGGTTATCAGGAAAGACTAACATATACATAATACAAACTGGAGTATTTCTAATAAATCCTGTAAAATATCTGTGACTTCATATGAAATACAGGAAAAAAAATAGAGTAGAAAATTAAGGCCAGAGATTTGAACTAAAGAGATCAGACCACGCATAACCAGCAGAGAACCCCCTGCTGCACTTGTGTTGTGGGTGGCAGAGGTGTGAAGACCTAAAGATTGATAAACAGCCTTCAAAACCTAAGAACTTCTGAGACAGAAGATTCTTGTCTGACCAGAACTAAAACTGAGGCGCATATCAGGACTCAACAAGACCCAGTGTGTGGGTAGAGTAGATGATTTCTGTTCTTCTTTTCTTTTCATTTTTTCCTTATACCAATTATTACCCAGATACCTGTAATCTGGTGGCCATACTAAAGTAACCCAAAATACTTCAGTCAGTGACTCCTCTGCATAATATTTGTATATTTTAGCCATTTGTAACCCATGCAGTTTTTAATTCATAGAAGTTACTTGGTATCCAGACTTGTAGAGATATATTGACAATACAGGTACTGTAAGTATGAATTTCTTGAAAAATAGTCTTTCATTAGCACAATAGGTAAGTTAGAAACTTCAGTAATAGAAACCTACTCAACTTTCCTAGTCTTCAGTCACTATCTTTGGTTGAGCCTATACTTTTTAGTAATGACAGCATTTATAGACTTTAACAACTTATCTCAAAGCGATCTAAGCGGGTGTTAGTAATGGAGCCATTTCAATGGACTTCTTGGTAACAGAGGAATTCAAATATAGGCAAGGGAAAGTCTTCATTTTTCTGTATAAAGCAAACTGTAATTGAGCTGTGCACATGACACACACTTTGACTAAGTTCATTTGATGTATATTCAGGACAAGACCTAAATTGGAAACAATGTCATCAAGTGCCTTTATCAGTATGTCATATGCTTGGGTAATGTTTGACACTCAAATTGTGTTACCAAAAAAATCTTAGCTTATTTGTCAGCTAGTTTTAGATTACAGTTACTCCACAGCCTCTGATTGAATTATGCGAAGATAACACTCTATGGAGCAACATTCTATCATGAAATATCTATTGTTTTATCTTACACTACTCTAATAATCATCATCTTATCTTACTCGTTTGGATGTAGGGAGAAGTCAAGCAAAATGACACCTTTTATTGGCTAACTAAAAAGATTACAATATGCAAGCTTTCGAGGCAACGCAGGCCCCTTCTTCAGGCAAGATGGAATTACATATGCATATCGTAATCTTTTTACTTGGCCAATAAAAGGTGTCAATTTGCTTGACTTCTCACTACATTCATAATGGCTAACACGGTACAACACCCTAGTATTACTCATTTGGAAACATTCTAATCTTTTTAGTTAGCCAATAAAAGGTGTCATTTTGCTTGGCTTTTCTCTAAATCCACTCTCAATAAACCAAGTATGGAAAGGATGTTTGTATGTTATTCAAAATTGGAGAAAACATTATTTTTTCATTGTGAGGAGCAGTCCAAAACTTTTCAAAATTTTGTAAGAATGTATAATTCTTATTCCTTAAAATAAAAATTTGAGCCTCTTTTAACCTATTGGATTTTGCTGCATATTATATAATTGGGATTGTGGGTAGGGCTTGTGGGGCATGCATGTTGGTGGCATGGCACGGAACAGGTAGCGGTTATGTGCAGGCTTTGGGTACAGACGCACACATATATGCTTCATTCTTATGGCTAAAGTGCCACAACCCTGATGATAATAACGAAAGAAATACATGCATCTGTTCTGTTTATTGTTTACTGGAATCATTGGAATTGCTGGATAAACTCTTTTCTGTCAGAACATGTTGTCACGTGAATATTCCACCCACACCGATAGAGAGGAAGTGCACAACAATATACAGTATAAGAGATGACTTCATACTGGGATTTCTGTTCACATAGCTTTCCAGAATGGTTAGGATGAAGGGTGCTTAGATCAATTTGATTTGCTGTGAAACATAAACGTGTTGGAAGTAGTATTGATTGTACCTTTGATTGATCTGTGACTCATTCATGGTAATGAACAAAATAAAATAAAAAAAAAAGATATCTTCTGAAAATATGATTTGCAAAAAGTGCGTGGGTGTGTGTGTGCCCTGTGGTGGGCTGGCGCCCTGCCCGGGGTTTGTTTCCTGCCTTGCGCCCTGTGTTGGCTGGGATTGGCTCCAGCAGACCCCCATGACCCTGTGGTTGGGTTATAGCGGGTTGGATAATGGATGGATGGAAAAATAATGTTGCTAACCATGGAGATGATGAAGCAGATCTTGTGTGAATATTGAAGGGTGTCCATGACAGACCCTAGGCAGGGGAAGTTACTCGACACTGGGTTAAAGGACTTTCCATCATTTTAGTAATTATATATTTTTTTATTCAGATGACATGAAATCTGTGGATGGGTTTTATAATCACATAAAAAATAATAATGAAAATCACTTCAGAGATTGCTATAAATGTATTTTATGGGGAGAGGGTTTAGTAAGCAAACCATTAAAGGTGTGGCGTGTTGTTTATTTTAAAGTGCATTGCAGGTGATAATACATTAGACCGTGATGTTATCATGGTTACTATTAGTTTTGGTGAATGCGCCCATATAAAACAAATGCTTTAACTGTTCAGTGTTTTTGAAAAATAGCAGGAAACATGCTTCATGCAAGGCGGCACGGTGGTGCAGTGGTAGCGCTGCTGCCTCGCAGTTAGGAGACCCGGGTTCGCCTCCCGGATCCTCCCTGCATGGAGTTTGCATGTTCTCCCCGTGTCTGCGTGGGTTTCCTCCGGGCGCTCCGGTTTCCTCCCACAATCCAAAGATATGCAGGTTAGGTGGATTGGCGGTTCTAAATTGGCCCTAGTGTGTGCTTGGTGTTTGTGTGTGTCCTGCGGTGGGTTGGCACCCTGCCCAGGATTGGTTCCTGCCTTGTGCGCCCTGTGTTGGCTGGGATTGGCTCTGGCAGACCCCCGTGACCCTATTTGGATTCAGCGGGTTAGACGATGGATGGATGGATGCTTCATGCATCCCAGACTGGGAGGCCAGAGCTTATCCCAGCATCATAAGGGGCCCCCCCCTCCATAATTAGGCCAACTCACACACAGCCACATGCACATAAGGCCAACCTAGAATCGCCAATTAACCTAAAACAAGCACATACACTGTTGATACTGAGCTGGGAACTGCATACTAAATTCTGTGCCCCTACTTTATCATCTTAAGAGACATTATCAAGTTAAGGATAGGCGTAGTGTATTCACCGTAAAATGGTGACAGCACGAGAGAGATAAACTGTGTTGCTCAGTGTTGCTCATAGTGCTGAGAAAAAGTGTTAAAAGAATGGCATCATTTGCTGAATGTTTGATCTCAGGGGTGTGCTATACTTAACCTTTTTTGTTCTCTGCTTCCTCCTGCTGTAGAAAACCACTTTGTTAAAGGGAAACGATGGTCCATCCACTTGTAGCACATCTTCAAACTAACACCAATGACGTGAGCTACTCAGATTAGTTACTTTAATACAGTCCTTCCCAATGACGTGGTCATATAAATGTTTATTTTTACAAATATTTTTCTTCCTTGCTTGTTAAGAAGAGAAGCAATCATTTAATTTAAAATTTCCATGCGTATGTTTTTCTTAAGAGTAAGCAGCATCTAAGGAAATTTGATCCTGGAAACATAAGCAAACTGAAGGAAGTTGCTGACATGATTCAAGAATATTTTCATTGTAGGTGTGACTGGAAAAGGTTACACAAACAGCTTTTGTTCTCTTACATATATTTTTAGTGTGCATATTTTTTCTTAAATGTTGTAAGTTTAAAGGACTCTCTACTTACGGAAGGAATGTCTGTCTAACCCTATTTTATTTTATATCCTCTTATCTCAAGCTTAAATGCACTATCATTTTAATGACCATGCTCATCTGCAACATTTCTGCTGAATCATCAGAAGGCGTTTTTGTTCATTGATGATGACGAAGTTCACAAACTGAGCTCTGCTGAGCTCCATATGCCCTGAAGCACATTACTAAAGGTTGAAGGGACTTTACCTTTGACGTTAAGAATAGCAGTGACACTGTAGCAATAATTTCAAATCAACTCGAATACACTTAGATTTAGAAAAATATCAAATGACCTAATATCACACTGCATTCCCTTTCTGCACCCTTTATAAAACTTGATTTACATTGTAGAATATGAAACAGTAGTGGGAAATTGGAATTTCAAGGACATGATGATTTAATATAAAGTTCAGAATTGTTCAAATTCAATGACATTTTCCATTAATATAAAAGAAACCTGTCTTAACATAACATTCTTGACCTTCCTTTATCCAGTTCAGGACCCCATTTGAGGTTTTGGGGCCTGTCACAAACAAAAACAATCCGTGGACAGGACGTCAGTCCATGGCAGGGCCTGCTCATACACATTTACACATTGCACTCAAATTGGGCCAGCAATGTGCAAACTCAAACGGAAAAGGCATAGGATTTAGACCCACCATGTTGGATCTTTGAGGTGCCAGGATATGTCAATGTAAAATAACTAGGTTTTTTTTCTAATTCTAGGATATCCATCCATCCATTATCCAACCTGTTATATCCTAACTACAGGGTCATGGGGGTCTGCTGGAGCCAATCCCAGCCAACACAGGGCGCAAGGCAGGGCGCCAGCCCACCGCAGGGTGCGCACACAATCACCCACACACCAAGGACAATTTAGGATTTACCAATGCACCTAACCTGCATGTCTTTGGACTGGGGAGAACATGCAAACTCCACGCATGGGAGGACCTGGGAAGCGAACCCGGGTCTCCTAACCTCGAGGCTGCAGCACTACCCACCGCGCCACCGTGCCGCCTAATTCTAGGATATGATACACTAATATACAATGCAGACTTTTGAATTCCAGGACATGATACATGAATATAAAATTATTTCTGGTAAATGATACTTGAATGTAAATTCAGTTTCTTGAATTCTAGGTTTTTTGATCCATTGATTGAACTTTCAGATTTTGTAGCTGTTCTATGATGTGATACATTAATATACAATTCTGATTTGTGAATTCTGGGACATAATACGAATAAAAACACTTTTTTTAAAAATATCATGCCAATATTCAAGCTCTAGGAAATGATACAGTAAAAAAATGAGTATTTTTTTTATTCTGGAAACACAATGTATTAATAGAAAATGTTGTGTTTTTTTTTTAAATAAAAAGCTAGAACATTCAGCTGAAGTAACCAAAGCAGGTTTTTGAATCATTTAAATAAAATGTATTTTAGGACATGATACATTAATAATATGAGTGTACGAGTAAATCGTCCCCTACTGAGCATAGTGCTGTGTGTCAACACAATAATTCCTCACTTGATGAATTGCTTTAAGTAAACGGTTGTTTTGCTTCTTTCTCTTTTTTCTTTTTTAGTATGATCTCATTTCAGTGCAATCAGATTGTAAATATTGTTTTGTTTTAAAGTGTGGTCTTTTTTTGCTAACCTTTGCCTTGAAAGCGGCATCTGCGTATAAACATGTCTACTGAGACGTGCTGCCCTGGAACTCAGTACTCTTCTTGTCCTATTCATCTTCCAGACAAGTGATCCATCTGGGCGAGAAGGCAGACAATAAACAGACTAACTCAGGCACCACTGCTCAGGACTGCAAGGATTCAAAGGCTGTCGTCTAGGAGCCCTCAAGTGAAGCACCCACGGCGGCCGCTGCATCCTTTGAAACTTGTCAACACGCAATAGGGTGGATGTGTATGAGGAAGTGAATGACTAGATACCATTATTTGAGTCTATGTGAAGACAACACTATCCTAACACAAATCAATAAATAAGTAATGCATGACAGTCTTTAAAATGTGGGGAATTCAAATGAAACAAAGAATTCCCCATTTTATGTCATCAGATCATGTTTTTTTAAAGATACCTGCCAAGCGACAGAGCAAAAGCAAGAAAGAATCATGTTAATGAAATTATCAGTTTAATAGTGGAGTAAATCGAGACCATTAAAGTAAACGGTAATACCAATAAGGATGAAATGGTTTTATTTTTATTTTAGTGTAGGATAATTTCATCTTTTTTGTTCCTTTTTTTAATAAATGATAATGCTTGGATATTCTAAAGTTAACCAATGACCGTGCTGTGAGAGTTGTAGTTGTTGTCTTCATATACAGTCATCCAGCTTATCTTTTATGCTGACATTAAGCATTCTTCATTCTATATGGATATGTATTTTTTTTGCAAAGTACAAAATGCCATATTTAGAATTTGTTTGCTAAAAAAATGTTGACATAAAAATGCTTAATAAACCATGAACTGATGTTAGAACTGATCGATAGAGACTCTCAGACAAGCAGTTATGGCATTTGAGTTTTATGAACCTGTTCTAACAACGGAGGCGCCTGGCCTCTGCTTAACATATTCCCCCATTTCTCCTCCTCTTTTGTGTGTGAAACACATCTACACCCATTCTGTGTGTTGTATTGACCCACCTTTGGCATCAACTGAGTGTTTTTAATAACTGCATTCTGAGGTGGAAGAACTTCACAGGCCCAGAAACAGAAGACTTGAAAGCAAGAAGTACCAGACTGTATTAGAGGAGCCCAGTAAATGAACTCGGGGGTTCTGAAATGGCCAAATGCAGTAAAACCACGTCAGTTCATGTTTAACTTGTCTCTGTGTGATTTCTTTTATCAGTCTGTCATTCCTTTAGATTTTATTGAATATCAATCCATGTATCCATTTTCTTTTTGTAGTGGAAAGTCACATAGGAAGCCAGGTCCTATGCTGGTAGAATCTTGTGGATGGATTGGAGGCCTTGCATATGCAACACACTGTATCAAGTAACATTTGGAAATGAATGTGAAGGAGTCACCAGTAGAAACCTCTGTGAAAATGTGCAAACCTCCAGTCACAAAAATAACTGCAGCCAGCAATCGAACGAGAATCCAACCAATGTGAGCAAATCTGGGCACCTCAAATGAATGAAGGGATATATTTATTATACATTTCAAGGGTGCTAGTTTTCCACATTGTTAATACTCCATAATGTTTCCAGCAGTGATTCTGAACAAGTGAGCACATCTGGGTCTCTTATAGAATATGGTATGCTGATAAATTTCCCTTTTTGGCCAGTATGATCTTGATTAAATGAAAAAGAAAAATCACTAAAAAAAAGTCAGAAATCCAACACGTTTTTAATTTAACAATTGAATATTCAGATTGCAACCCCAGATTAACTAGGCAAGGTCTATGTTACTTTTTCGTACAAAGGTCAGCTTTACAGGAGCTTGAAGTGACTGTCACCAGATATATTTAAAATATGATCACGACTCTTTATATCACTCCTCTTGGCAAATTAGGAAACTTAGACTGACTTTGGAGGACTATCCTTTTACTGTTGGCCCAGTCCTGACATTTTTGCATAAGATATGTTCTTTTTTTTACTGCTTATGCCATTTCTTGTTCATGATTTTGTTCTTTCTAGATGCAGAGTACTGCAGGCCTCTGCTAGATGGGATACTTGTGCATTCTGTCTAACTCCTCAAGTTCGTCCAGAACACTGCTGCCCGACTGGTCCCTTGCTATGCGTCGCTTTCTGGTCTCCAGTGGATTCCTGCAGATTACAATCTAGTTCATAGCTACTTTTCTGACCTACATATCCCCTGCATGGCTCTGCTCCCACTTTTCTCCTCTTCTTGGTCTTTCTATTAATCCTACCTAGAAGCCTCCATTTTGCATCGGTCTTTCTGCTAATGTCCCTAATCTCTTTCTAGGCTAACTAAATGTCTATCATGTTTCTCAGTTTTTGCTTGCAAACTTTGGTGCACCCTTCAGTGGACAACCCAAACAGCTAAGAGGTGCCATCCCTTCAAAAAACTTTCCCTTTGATCCCACATCTCATCCGAGCTATCTACAGATATATTTGGCTCTATCTTTCCTCATTTTAGTATGCTTTTTTTCAATGTTTCTAATTGTTTATGGAGCAGTAAACTTGTTGTACTCAGCTTAGTTTCATGTTCTGGACAAACACTGTAAAACACATGGAGCCCTGCGTTATAAAGGATAATAACAATACTAGAAGCTACTACAACAGACAGAGCCCCCAACTGGGATTGGTTCCCACCTTACAGCCATGTCTGTCAGAATAGGCACAGTCTTCTTTGATGCTGAACTGGCTCATCAGGTTAGAAAGTGGATGGGTGAGATAACAATAACCAAGTGATTGTTCAGAAAATAGCAGTGAATGTTTAAAAATATAAGGCATTGACTACATTTTTCAACAAGTATAGATATAGATTGAATGATTTTTTATTTTAGATTCCAACTTACTTGATCATGTGTGACCACATCGTTTCTGGCATTTGGGTTTGTTTGTAACCAAACAACACAAAAAACTGAATTTGAACTACAATTGGTTATCCTCCCATATACTGCTAGGCCTCAGGCTAATATGGGGCTCCTCTATCTTTATTTATAAACTGACTATAGAATAATTTAAAGGAATGTTAGGTTAGGTTATGTGATGTTATGGAAGTAGAAGATTTTTTTTCACAGTAGCTCCTTTTATAATACTTTATGAAAAGTAAGGTGTACCGTATTCAGAAACATTTATTTGGTGAGTTTGAGTAACACAATAAATCAGAAGTCATTTTATATTTGAAAGTAAAAATCCATACAATTTACAGTTGCTATTTATTTTAATTAATTTATATATTCATTTATTTAACATTTCTTTGTTCATCTTCTGAACTTGCTTGGTGTATTAAATAGGAGCAGGCAGGTATTCTAGCAGCACTGGGCACAAAGGCCAGCCATGGTTGAGATGCCAGTCCATTGAGAATAGAGCTGTTTAGAGTTGCCACTTACCCTGACCTACATTTTTTGGGTATGGGAGGACCTCATAGGAAACCCAGGACAAGTTCCTCATGTCACTTGTAACTGAAGATGTATATGCAGCCTCCTTCACAATGTCAGATCTGAAGATAAATTCTAATTCTATTGTTTATTGCAACATTAATAATAATACAATTTGATTTGTATACATCAGTCTTAATTATACTACATAGCTCACACAGAGGTACGTGCTACTAGGTGCATAAAATATCAATTGTTAAGAATGTGCACAAAAAGGCAAAAATATACTGCACACAGGTAAGAGTTATGATTGATACAGACTTTTAAAAAAACTCTGGTAGGACAAGGAGGGCACAAAAAGGAAAATCAAATAGAGCAAAGTTGTCCGACTAGCAAACTCAACCTCTCTACTGGATTTTTCAGCTTTGGAACAAGTTTGGAACAGCTATGAGGTCTTTCTAGAGTTAGACGAAGTTAGATCTGATTGAGCTGTCAGTTGGAGGGCTTTGGTAAGAGAAGTGACCAAGAACCTGAACTTCAGAGAACCTGTGTGGGGATGGTAGAAACTTCCAGAAGGACAACCACTACTTCAACACTCCACCAATCTAGGCTTTATGGTAGAGTGTCCAGAGAACATAGGAAAGCCCACTTGGAGTTTGCAAAAAGGCACCTAAAGGATTTGCCGACTATGAGAAATTTTATTGTCAACTCTGATGAAACCAAGACCGAACTAAACAATTGTAAGTGTCATTTCTGGAGGTAACCACACGCCACTCATCATTTGCCGTTCCAACAGTGAAGCATGGTGGTGGCAACATGAAGCTGCCGGGTTGTTTTTTAATGTCAGGGACTGGGAGACTAGACAGGACTTAGGGAAAGCTGAACGGAGCAAAGTACAGAGGTGTCCTCAATGAAAACCTGCTTCAGAATGCTCTGGACCTCAGACTGGGCTGAACGTTCACCTCCTACAGGACAAAGCGCAAAGCAAAGACAACACAGGAGTGACCTAGAATCAGCTCTGCTGAATGTCCTTGAGTGGTCCTGCCAGATCGTAGGCTTGAACCCAATCAGACATTTCAAGAGAGACCTGAAAATGGCTGTCCACTAATGGTCTCCATCTAACCTAACAGAGTCTGTGGGAATCAGCAAAGAAAATGGTAGAAAGTGCCCAAATCTTGGTGTGCAAAGCTTATTGCATCATGCCTGAAAAGACTCCAGGCTGTAACCGCTGCCAAAGGGCTTCAATGAAGTTCTATGAAAAGATTCTGAATGCTTGTGTCAGTGTGATATTTCTGTTTTTCATTTTTTAAAAAATTAAAAGAAAATTCTAAAATGCTGTTTTTGCTATGACCTTCTAGGATACTGATTGTCACTCGGTGAGGAAAAAAAATTTCATGATTTTAGCATAAGACTGCAATACAACAGAATGTGAATAAAGTGAAGGGGTCTTTGTGAAGGCACTGTGTATTGTCATAATATCATGTTAATAAGACTCAATTTGTATTTTTTTTTGCTGTTTGTTTAGCCTAACTTTTGTGTTTATTATAGGATATAGCGGGTTGGATAATGGATGGATGGATACTGTATGTACGTACTGTATGTATGTATGGGATTCCAGTCCATCACAGGTCACATTCATGCATACAGACACATTCACACTTGGCCGTACTTGCCTCTCTGTCTGTCTACCAGTCAGTAAAGTAAGATGCACGTCTTTGTCAGGACATGTTAATTTAACATAATAATAATATGACTCCTAATAAGAACACTAATTAACCACCAAAAGTTACTTCTTCATAGAGCAAGTGAAATGTTATTAAACACCATCTACCAGATATAGGTTACAATGTGGGACATAGCCCCAGGGAAGGGATAAGTCTGTGACGAGGCACACCTATGTCATTTAGTGTCACTCTGAACCTAATGATTTGTTAAAGAATGTAAAGTTTACCAAAGAGAGGAGGCCTTCCACTCCACCCAGTTAAATTAATCCACTCCAGCCATTTCTATTAAAGAAAATGTGATGACTATCGAAGATGACACGATGATGCAGTGGTTGTTATTATTATGACGTACCTGACTGATGCCTTTATTCAAGGTGACGTATAGATCAGTATTCAATCGGGCCATTTACACATTTTTGTTGTTTAACCATCCAGTGTCCCACTGACTACACCATTCTATGGTTAATGCTGATGCCTAACAGCTCCGTGATTTACTGTAGTTCTTGGCCTGGCCACATGACTGTGTAGCTTTTTCTCAGGCTACTTTGATTGTCAAGTATAATCTTAATGGGCTTATCTTGTCATCATTTTATGTTAATCAGATTGAAATTAGGTTTGATTTTAATTTTTCTTGTCATATACTCCTAGGTGAAAACTTGACTAATTATTCTGAGACTGCTCTAAGTAAAGAGTATTACGCACAATTAAATTAAAATGAATTTCCTATTGCATCCTAGGTATATGTAAATCAGATTAATCAGCAACTCTAAAATGCCCCCATAATGTGTGAGTGTGCACTATAATGGACTGGTATCACATGTAAGTTTGGTACCTGTCAGCTGCTTGTGACTTTTTGAGACAAAACTGAATTCAGGAAATGGATGAGACGAATACAGAATAAAGCCTGGAACCTGAAACTATAACAGCACAATCATCTGCTTCTGTGGAGATGCATATTTGGGAGAGGATGAGGCATATTTCTCATTCTTGCAAGCCTGGTCCTTGGAAAAGGGAATGAGCCTTCACACGCCAGTTGGACGTTTCACCATCTATGTGAGATGTACTTCTCAGAAAGCAATTTGTCAAAATCTTAGCCTGAGGTTTCCTTGTTCCAGTCTTCAAAGTACTGTTTGCTTTGTTTGGAGCAGGAAAATAATCATGCAATGAAATTTTAAAGCCCAAAGCTACGTGGCTGCATAAGGTTGACGCAGGATGGAAAAATAATCTCGCAGTTGGCACGCTTTCAGTCTTCAGAGCTGTTTTGAAGTCAGGCAGCCCTAGAAAAGGTAAGCTAATATGTGTACACACTTTTTAACTGCTCACTGCTGATGGAACTCTGTGCTGTAAAGTGATCCATTTTGCCCGCCCCCAGTTCTTTAGCATAATCATCCATCGCAGCTAATTTCCAGTTAATCTCCTCTTTGAAGCTTTATATTGCCCAGGAGTTACTGAAACCCTTGTACCTGTTAGGCTGCACTGGGATGAGACACCGAATGAAAGCTAAACCCCCCCCGTCTCCTCCTCCTCCTCTCTATTTTGAGGGGCTGTTAAGAATGTGAGGACAGGGAAAACAACAGGCTTACTGGTAATTTGTTCAGAAATATGTTTTGCTGGAATGAGTATTCCCTTACTTAGCCACTCACAACATTTCTTCTTTCTCACGTAAAGCGGTGTTTTACTTTTGCCACTTTTCTGCCAGGCTGAGGAGCTGTAGCTCGGTGCCATTACCCCTTGTGGCTCTGCCTGATTCAAATTTACAATGTCAAGACTCTTCTAAGAAGGTGATTGTCATTGGAAGCAGCAAGTATTTGTGACGTTAACTTAAAACTGTGAACTTAATTTAGTAGAGTGGACGTTCTCTTTTTTTTTCACTTCTGAGACCTTATCTCCAGCTTAGGTTGGTTTTGTGCACAGAAATTAATTTCTAGATGTGATCTTGATGGGAGAATAAATTTAGAAGGCCATCCATCCATCCATATGATATCTCAGCCAACTTTTGCATTAAAAGATCGAAGAGACATAAGTCTGTGTAGTATGTCAGTGTTTGGCAGAGTGCTTGTACACTTATCGATCCTCTTTCTGTTCCCACTTCTCTCTTACGCGGGAACATGGGGTGCAAGACCTTGTGCAAGTGAATTAAAGCAAACTTTGAAAACAACACAAATCAAGTTTGCTCAATTTTTTATTTTGACTAATATTACATGATGTGACCTCCTCGACTCTTGAGAAGCATCTTGATGCAATTTGCCATGGAATCCACCAATTTTGAATTTTCTTGCAGGATTCTGGGATCGTGAATTAGGGCCTGAGACGACATCTTCATGGTTGTGCAGTCCATTCCACAAAGTAGTTGCTTACAAATAGACCTCAAATTTTCAATTGGGTTCATATCAGGAGAGTTTCCAGGCCACTCCAGGATGTTCATTTCATTCTCATTGAAAAATCTGTGGGTGTTTCACACAATCCTGTGTTTTTCAACAAGATCTGGCACCGTGTCGCACATAGAAACAAGTGAAGACATTTTTCACTGACAATAAAATGAACATACTGGAGTGGGCCTGGAAACTCTCCTGAGAAGATGATTCAGACCCTTATTCAGGGTAAATTTCGCACAAACATTAGGAAGTTTTTCATTACACAAAGAACGATAGACACTTGGAATAAGTGACCAAGTAGTGTGGTAGACAGTAAGACGTTAGGGACTTTCAAAACTCGACTTGATGTTTTCTTGGAGGAAACAAGTGGATAGGACTGGCGAGCTTTGTTGGGCTGAATGGCCTGTTCTCGTCTAGAGTGTTCTAATGTTCAAGTTTGAGACCCCAAAATCCTCCAAGACTGTTCAGAATTGGGGGATTCCATGCCAAATTGCTACCACATGCTTGAGTCGAGGAGGCCATATCATGTACTGATGTCAGTCTATGAATGTTATCCATAAAAAATGAGCAAAACTAATTTTTCTTGTTTTCAGAGTTTGTTTCAATTCATTTGCACAAGGGTGTAGTACTTGACCGGATGGTACACTCATTTCCTGAGCCTGTTTTTTTTTTTTAATATATCTAGACTTGGCACCATTTGAAACCAAACTTAAGGAACCAGCCCAGGATGGGATACCATCACAATACGCCCTCACCCTGGGCTGATTTCAGATCACTAAGTGATGTTTGCAATATGAGGGTACATGCAAACAACAACAATTTAATTCTTGTATAGCCCAAAATCACACAAGGAATTGCCTCGATGGGCTTTAACAGGCCCTGGTTTTTTGTTTTTTTTTTTGACAAATGCCTTCACTCTCTAAGAAGA
Source organism: Polypterus senegalus (assembly GCF_016835505.1). NCBI lineage: Eukaryota > Metazoa > Chordata > Cladistia > Polypteriformes > Polypteridae > Polypterus > Polypterus senegalus. Next base: position 31,086,026 of record NC_053158.1, read on the forward strand.
CAAGAAAAACCTCCAACAACAAAAATGAAAAAAAAAAAAACTTTTGAAAGGCAATTCAGAGAGGGAGAGACCGCATTCCTGGTAGTTGAGGTGTGCGATTGGTGTGAAAAACTGGGATAAATACAACACATAAAACAGAATACAAGTAATCCTCTCCACAGAGCTAGATGGCCAATCTATCAGTGCCACCTCAGAAATACAACACAAACTGCTTAGAATGTGAGCTTTAAGCTTTGGTGGTTGCATTGATCAGTCATTGAACACACGTAGCTAACAGAAGATTTCTGTGTTCTTATTGATTGATTCAAGGCTAGATGTCCACATGACCAGCATCATCTAGTCCAGGGGTGCCCAATGCGTCGATCACGATTGACCGGTAGATCGCCAAAGTAGTGCAGGATGATTGCGTTGCATTCAAAAAACATTTTTTTTAAACGTTAGTCTATCACATATCCTCCCTATGGCATTTGCCACTTGATTGACATACAGGGCGGCCAGTCTGAGATCTCTCTTCTTCTAACACACTGGTCATCCCGCACGCACGATCAAACGCAGGAGCTACTGCAAAACTCCGGCTGTGATCTAGTTAGCCTTCCAATTTATATCGACTAAAGAAGGGATTTAAAAAAAAATTGTTTGGGGAGGGGACGGCACGGTGGCGCAGTGGTAGCGCTGCTGCCTCGCAGTTAGGAGACCTGGGTTCACTTCGTGGGTCCTCCCTGCGTGGAGTTTGCATGTTCTCCCCGTGTCTGCGTGGGTTTCCTCCGGGCGCTCTGGTTTCCTCCCACAATCCGAAGACATGCTGGTTAGGTGGATTGGCGATTCTAAATTGGCCCTAGTGTGTGCTTGGTGTGTGCTTGGTGTGTGGGTGTGTTTGTGTGTGTCCTATGGTGGGTTGGCACCCTGCCCAGGATTGGTTCCTGCCTTGTGCCCTGTGTTGGCTGGGATTGGCTCCAGCAGACCCCCATGACCCTGTGTTCGGATTCAGCGGGTTGGATAATGGATGGATGGATGTTTGGGGAGGATATGGGCTGGATGTGGAATTGGAAGAGGATTTTTTTTCTCACAATGTCACAATCAAAGTGCGTTTGTCTGATCTGTCAATCTATCATTGCTATTCCAAAGGAGGAAAATGTGAAAAGGCCCTTTCGAACTGCTCATAAAAACTACGAAACTGACTTCCTTCTGAAAAGCGATCTGAGAAATAGAAAAGAGAAGTAACTAAAATCGCAGTTAATCGGACAGCCGTCATTTTTCACCCGGCTGAATTCAAAAGCTCCTTGACTGCGCTATTCGGCTCGACTTATTTATGCGAGTCAGCCTTTTCCCACATGACGATTATTAGATACTGTAGTGACCATAAATGTATGGATTGTTATTGTGCCATAAAGATTACTCAGTTATGCAAGGTACGACAACATCCATTTTATGTGTAAAGTATACTCAGTGTATATATATATATATATATATATATATCTCATTTTTAATGTAGGTAGATCATTTCGACCTGGTCATTTCAAAAGTAGCTCGCAAGCTGAAAAAGTGTGGGCACCCCTGATCCAATTCTTCCATGTGAAGCCTGAAAGCCATGAGGACTGATTGAGGTCATTGATGTTAGGTAGAATGCCCAGTGGGGGCTGGGTGGTCTCGTGGCATCAGAACCCCTGCAGATTTTGTTTTTTTGTTTGTTTGTTTTTTCTGTCCTCCTGGCCATCAGACCTTACTTTATTCTTTGTTACTTAGCATTGCCTAATCTTATTTTATATAAACCTTTCTTTCTTCATCTTGTAAAGCATTTGTATGACAATGTGCCATGTAAATAAATGCTGTTTTTGTTGTTATTGTTGAAGGGCACGGATCAGTAGAGGCAAAAAGAATGAATTTTGAAAATGTCATGTGTATCATAGAACACCCTGAAGACCATCATTAGGAAAAGAGTAAATAGAGCACCACCAGGACAATATCAAGATGTCCCTCCAAAACAGAGGACCAGGTAAAGAGAAGTCAATGGTAACCTTAAGGGAGCAGTTATTGTAATTTCTTTATATATTGCAGAGAACACATGACATGATTATAACATGCAACCTCATATAAACTTAGATTTACTTTCTGTCCTCTGTAAACTTATTACTATTGCAAGAGCACAGATTCATTCTCTCAAAACCAAGTCAGTTATGGTCTGATGAGACCAAGTTAGAGCTTTTCATCTTAAGTCCATAAGATACATTAAGTGCCAATCCAACACTGCTCACTATCCAAACTGCATTGCACCGACTGGTAAGCATGCAAGTGTCAGAATCATCCTATGGGACGTTCTGATCATGGTAAGCAGAAAAATACAAGACATTTTGGTTTTGGTTCAATACCCGCCGCTCAACTGCCTGAACCCTGACTCTAAAGAATGGCTTTCAGCACAGCAGCCAATCCATCCAAGGAATGATGTAAAAAAAAATGGGGAGTGCGCTCCCCTCAACTTTCACGTAAACTGAGATGGAGGAAAAGGTCATCAGAACCACTTCCAGTTGTGCAATATTTCTGAAATATCATACGCCTTTGTTTCTCATCAAAACTAATTGATAATATCAATACACAATCATTTATCTCTATTTATAATCAAACTTTATGTTAAAATGGTATTTTCACACTTACAGAGGTCGAAAAAGGTGGTGAAAAGACATACAGTCACCTAAAAACAAAGAAAAAGCGTTAGCATCATATAATATCTGTTGCAATAAATTGCTATAGGTACAACTTTATTTAGCTACAATTAATTATTATAATGATGGTGGAAGTAAAAAAAAAAATCATAAAATTAAATGTATTACCAGGAAAATGACGGGGACGTAGCAGCTTATTGTGCCCATTACATCTTTATATTTACATGGCATGTTCAGTGTTTACATGTTACTGCTAAACTGATGATGTGTGAATTAAAACAGAATTAATAATAATTATTGAAAGAATATGCGTTATATTGAATACAGCTTTTAATATCGTGTACACATTTATATTTCCGTGATACAAAAAATTCAGATGGTTGTTTAAAAAAAATACTACTTCCCGTTAAGTAATGTTTCTCAAATCTCAGATGTTTTCTTTTTTTCATTATAAATATTCACACAAAATTTGAATCATCTATCTGAAATTATAACCATAGTTTACTTGGACATTTGCAAAAGTATTCAGTTAAAGTACCACTTTAAAAGTTGATAGGATTCCTTATTTTTGATATAAAGCAGTTGTATAAAGTCTCGTTGACTGAGGTCGAAGTGCTTTCGAGTTATTGTGTTTACACACACTGTGACAGATGGGGGGCGCTATCGCTCTCTTGAACCCTTGTCCAAGACTCCAGACACCAGGAAAAAGTCCAATAGTTGACTTAATTTAAATGCCACAGTGCACAAAGCACCCTCTCCTCCACTATACTCATAAATAAGCACAATAATACAATAACTCTCCACTACTCCCAGACGCGTTGCCACCCTTCCACCCAGCTCAGCTCGCCGTCTGGGAGCTCCCACAGTCCTTTTATACACCCTGACCCAGAAGTGTTCCCAGTCCCCAGTCCATGTGATTCTTCATCACTTCCGGGTCAGGTGCAAGTCCTTTTCTTCACCCCGGAAGCACGTCACTTCTGTTGTTGCTCTTCCTATGACGCACTTCCGGGTCATAGGGCACAAATGATTCTTCGGTCCTCCGTGCAGCTCCCTCTTGCGGCCCCTGTGGTATCCAGCAGGGTCGTGTATAAAAACTACATAGTCCATGACTCCCTGCTGGTCTTCGGGGCGCCTCCATACTGCAGGGAGGGCTCCATCTGGTGGCCTGGGGGTATTGGCCGGGATGACAAGCCGACCATATACCACAACACACAGACAGACATCATTTCAAAAAAGGTACTTTCTGACTCTAAAACGTCAAGATTCAACAAAATCTCAAGGTCAGATTTTTTTTTACGATTCCTATATTTTCTCTATACTGTGTATACAAGAAAGTAAAAAGAAGGTGAATGTTCTGGACTGGTCAAGTCTTGGCCCAGACCTTAACTTTACTCACCTAATAAAAACTCTGCACTGGCATTCACCACAGAAAAGAGTGGAAGAACTCCTGCTGTCATCAGACATAATGGTTGTGCTCAGAAACTGTATACACCTATTTTTTGTTTTTCTTTTACATAAGGTAGGAGGCTTCGCTCGCCTACCCCTTCCACCCGCATGCACTTTGCGCTGTTGTGAAGAGGGGGGCTGAACGCACCAACAAGGAGATGCGGCCACTTCTCTGAAACCCCTCTTACATGGCGCTACAATGGGAAACAAATACATTTTTTAACTCCTCTTTGCTCGATCAGCTGCTGGCTTGCTGCTGCTGCATTGCCATTTGATCTGAACTTTGCTCGCATACCAATTCAAACCCCAGCGAGTGGCACGCACCTTTGTGAAGAGTGTAGCTGAATGCACACCAAGGTGACGCGGTCGCTCCTCTGAAACCCCTTTAAATGGTGATACAGTGGGAGACAAGTAGCAGTCGTTTTTTTACCTCCTCTTTGCTCATTCAGCTGCTAGCTTGCTGCTGCTTTCGTTCCGCGTGATCTGCATTTCAGGCAGCGCTTCAAGCGTTTAAAAGGCTGTACATCACCTGTCCTTTTGTCCTCAAACACTATGCGATCTCTTTTTGCTTTTACATTATTTCACCGAGTAATAGTTTGCATTTGCGCTAATGTGATCTTTTCACTCATTTTTTTTGAGACTTTCAAACTTTCTCTGCATGTGTATCACGGGACTGTCTTGCGGGATGTGAAAGTGTCTCTCTGTCTCTCTTCAAAAGATCATGTTTCGTTGCCGGAAAAAAGTCTTGTCCCAAGATTTTTTTTATATAATAGAGAGATATTGTTGATTGCCAGATAATGATTGTATTTAACATATCGTAAAAACAATAAAATGTCATTTAATTCAAAAGGAACAAAGCTCTGGTATTATTTTTTTTATTTACAGCTTTTATTTCAATACAAGCTGAAATTTTAACAGGATGTGTTGTCTTTTGTCATAAACTGTATATAGACACAATGAATATTATTATTTACTATATTTTATTCAAGTATTATTGCATTTTTTATGTTTTATAAATTAAAAAATGTTTGCTCCATTTGTTATAATTTGTGTAAATGCTAAGGTGAATACAAAACTGCCTAATTTTTGTTTCAGAATGCCAATGGCACGTTGAGGGTTCATAATCTGATGTCTTAGTTCCAGTCAGTTGGCTGACTTTGTTTCACCTGTCCAAATTATGCAACAGATGTCTCCAACATGCCCTACAAGCTGTCAAAACTGGACGAAAGGGTCCAAGGAGTGTCTGTATGAAAACACTCATCTGTCAAATTGTATACGGCACAGACTGCAGTTAAGGTTCTGCTCCCTGAAGTCCTTTAAAAATAAATTACAGAAATACTGTGTGAGAGCGAGTTATTCATCACTGCTTATAACTCCATCGGTATCCTGCTGTAGTTTCTGCCTTCACCATTTCTTCACCTTCAGATACGCCTTAGTCCTGGATTCAAACTCCGGTCTCTGGAACTGTGAGGCAGCGGCTCGAATTACCATGGCACCATGCCACTCACAGCTAGGTGCACCTGTGTTAATTAAAATTAGTGACGATCAGGACAAACCTTTGTCTCATTAAGTCCATGACAAATTCTGCTATGGAGCGTAAATGCTGGTTATGTTAGGAATGTGGTGAAGTTAAAATGATTAGGTGGAGTTCTGTGGCAATTAAGAAAAGGCAGCAGATGAAAAAAAGTACGTAGTGAAAATATAAACGTGCTAAAATATGACACTCAATTAATAAACTCACGTTGTTAGAACATTAAGGACGTAAGATATTTTTTCAAGCGAGAAGAAAGCATTCAGTCCATCAGGCTTGTCTGCTTAGCTAGTAGCGATGCTCTCCCAGTAGCTCCTCCTGATACTTTTAAAGGTTTCTCCTGGTGTGCAAAATCTTCAGTTTTTAAACTGCAGACTGTTTATATTACATTTTAATTATTTTGATCAAACAAACCAGGGTGAACTGAATTTACAGATCCTTAATTACCGCCATTACAATCCTTTCTTGTATGTTCTTCCTGTACTGTACCAGTAATTTATGCATCTGTTCCTGTCAGTTTCTTCTTCATTTCATTTATGACCTGGGAATGGGAAATAAGAATCGATTCCACAGAGCCTGTTTTAAATAATTTATAACCTGGTAAAGGATGGACACCATAAGACTAAGAATTACAGAATTGGTTTACAGCTTGTGAAAGGAAGGAGTACTCTTCTTCTTCTTTCAGCTGCTCCAGCTAGGGGTCACCACAGCAGATCATCTTCTTCCATATCTTCCTGTCCTCTACATCTTGTTCTGTTACACCCATCACCTGCTTGTCCTCTCTCACCACATCTATAAACCTTCTCTTAGGCCTTCCTCTTTTCCTCTTCCCTGGCAGCTCTATCTTTAACATCCTTCTCCCGATATACCCAGCATCTCTCCTCTGCACATGTCCAAACCAACACAATCTCGCCTCTCTGACTTTGTCTCCCAACCATCCAACCTAAGCTGACCCTCTAATGTCCTCATTTCTAATCCTGTCCATCCTCGTCACACCCAGTGCAAATCTTAGCATTGTTACTTCTGCTACCTCCAGCTCTGTCTCCTGCTTTCTGGTCAGTGCCACCGTCTCCAACCCATATAACATAGCTGGTCTCACTACCATACTGTAGACCTTCCCTTTCACTCTTGCTGATATCCGTCTGTCACAAATCACTCCTCACAATCTTCTCCACCCACTCCACCCTGCCTGCACTCTCTTTTTCACCTCTCTTCCACAATCCCTATTACTCTGTACTGTTGATCCCAAGTATTTAAACTCATCCACCTTCGCCAACTCTACTCTCTGCATCCTCACCATTGCACTGACCTTCCTCTCATTTACACACATGTATTCTGTCTTGTTCCTACTGATCTTCATTCCTCTCCTCTCTAGAGCATATCTCCACCTCCCTGGGGTCTCCTCAACCCGCTCTCTACCATCGCTACAGATCACAATGTCATCAGCAAACATCATAGTCCATGGAGACTCCTGTCTAATCTTATCTGTCAACCTGTCGGAGGTACTTAAAAGAACAAGCATCTTGATCAGAGTCATTCATCATCAGGACAAGACAGCCAATCAAATGTGTGCAATGTCACATGTCCCAAAACCCCACGTGTGCATTGTAACATAAGTGTGGCTCGTCCAAGAGAAGGAAATGGCAGAAGGGTAACATAGGCATCAACGTCAGAGATCAAGAAACGTGAGACCATCTGATTTGGACATCAGAAGATGTAACCAATGTGTAACGGTGATCGCTAAATCAAAAGCCACTCAGGACAACATCCACGCTTTGACACTTCTGATTTTCAGTAAGCTTCTCTAAGACTGTTTATAGCCAGACATTGCTATCTGTTTCATTTTCTTTTATATTTTCTTCTATTTGGTATTGTTATATGTTAATGTACTTTGCATTGCTTTTGTATTTTCTAGATTTTGCCTTTTATCTGTTGTGATTGAAATAATAAAGAGGGCATCAAGTGTGAGCAATATTGCCACTTTCATGCCCACAGGGTTTATCAAGGCAATTGAGGTCGATCCTCAATAATTAGAACAAGTGCGATAAAAGTAAGACATGGTTTGGTTAGTAAGTGGTATATATAGCCAAAAGAGTTGCACTCTTCTGTGTGTTAGGGTGACACCCACGTGTTTGCTAGTGCTGGTGAGTCCCTATGTAGAGAATCCTATGTGGAATATGGATGTGTGGAATATTGAGGAGTGACTGGCAACTGACGCAGCACTCCAGCCCTTGTCTGGATGGACCATAATGTGTACGTTTGTATATCTGTGTGTTTGTTAATCTTCAAGGGTGGGAGTAGATAACTTTAGCATTCATGTTAAAGGTGTGTTTTTATACATTTTAGTGACAGTATTGTTCATATGTATTGCTGACCTAAATAGGATTTTATTTACAGAATGAGAGGTCCCTTATGGGTACTCATCCTCCAATAACACCAACGAAGGTTCCTGGTAAGTCTCACAAACTTCACCATAATACAAGGTTGTCAAGGTTCAACTACATCTTCCATATTCCCAAAACTCCCTGCATAATGAAGTGCTTCATGGTTTGAATAGTCAAGCCACTTGGGACAAGAACAGGTCATCCAACTCAACAAGCTCATCCATTCTGTTCATAGAGATTGTCTAAGTGCGGAGGTCACTGAAGTCCCACTATCCACCACACTAATTTATTCCATGTGTCTGTGGTTCTTGGTGTGGCGAAAAACATTCTAACATTTGTGCAAAATCTTTCCAATGGTGTCCACGTGTTCTTGTTGAAGAATGTATGGTGGCAAGTCAATAAATATCTGAGGTTTTGTGATCATTTTGTTTGAATTGGCGGTACAGTTTTCCCCGGGTACAGGTGAAAAATAAGCCAATCACACCTCGCTGCTCTTGTCTGGCGCAAACAGAGGGCAGAGCGGAAATGTTTACTCAAAGAAAACTGACCAATCACGGTAGACGTCTTACCACAGTTACGTCCCACAGACACAACGTATTTCCACATGTGCATAGTGAGAACTGTACAGCCAATGAAAGTCAACCAACACTAAACAAAGTCTGAATAATATCTAGGATTTGATTCCCAATTCCTTTTCTGGGCAAAACTCAATTTGGTTTGCTGACTTTTAGTTCAAAACTAGGTCGCTGTTCAACTGCAGTGCCATCCTTTATAGTCCACACCTGGTGATTCCAGTCACGTAACTGGCAACAGTTACCGTCTCTAATGAAAGAAATGAATACTCCACTGGTCCGAGTCACAACATGGCTGACCAAAACAAACGGCTGCAATGGCAATGCAGTGACATCGCCAACATAATGATAACATTTATGAACACACCTGCCAGGAAGATCCTTGCCTTAGTGCCCTACTTTGCAAATGGACCCCACACCCCAAACCTGATGTGACTTTTGCGTGTATTTACAACTTACCAGCTTCTGCTAAACTTTGCATCAGCTGAACATTCCTAGATCTTCAAATGAACCTGCATCCCCGGTGTTCTTTGGAGCTCAATTTAAATATTATGTCGTCATTCTGGCTTGTTCTTAAATCTTCTAGGAAATGGTTTAAAACATTTCACTTTAGCTTTCAACATCTGATGTGCCTTCCCAGATGAAGTTCTACCAACTCCATCTCCAGGCCCCTTAGGCCTTGCTGTGTCTCGCACTTTCATTCGTGTTCTTGCAGTTCTTGTTAGTGTCATGTCAATGCTAAGTATGTGTCTACTCGCTCAACGTCTAACTGCCTACAGAGCCACGCTTACGGAGTGCCCTTTTCCATCAGAGGACTTAAGTGACTTTTCCTTTGCTTGTCTTTTTACTTTTGCAGTTAATTTGCTTGTTGTGACCACACACAGCAGGAGAGCAGAGATGGTACTTCAGAGATTCGTGTAAGTCGCTGATTTGATGGTGAGGTGCTGGTGTTGCTTTTTGGAAAAAACTGTCGAGGTAAATTTAAACAAGTAAATTAATCAGCAATTGAGGTGGCACCAAATGTTGCTTTGTTTAAGATGGATGAGTTCAAAAATGTGATAATACTTTTTAAATGAGGACAGCATGTGCTTAGTTATTGATACAGGCAACCTTGTAGAAGATTTGACTTTAATTCTGCAACTAATTACAATCTTTATTGGTTGAATAAATGTACTTATAGTATTATTTTGGTAATTGTTTTTAAGTGCACTTACAGGTACATTATAAATCACCTAATTAAATGTGTATGTAGTGTGTCGACACTTCTAACATTTCTAACATTCTAATGATGTTACATTGGCTAATATCATCCTAACTAGAATAGCAGTCCTCCCAGGGCGCCGTTTCTATTGGTAATTGTGATTGACTATGCCATTTGTAACTCAAAAGAACAGTATAGCCTCGTTACACACCCTAGACAAAGCTTACAAACGCCTGAGCGATGGCTCAACAACTTCAGATATGCTGACAACATAGCACTTCTGGAGGTAGACCACGAGAGGTCACAGCAACAGCTAAGGAAAACATGTCAAATAGCCAATTACGCTGGTCTCGAAATAAATTCTAATAAAACAAAAACTGAACAAATGATAATAAGTCCTTATTATGGTCCTCCCATACCATTAGAGGTCAAAGGAGAACAAATCAAGATTGTGGATGACTTTAAATCATTTGGGATCATTGGTTGGCAATACAATCAGCAACGTTAGAACTTGAAAGGCCCAATCCTGCGGAGCCTTCTGGAAGTTAAAAAGTATCTGACAAACCAACCAACCAAAACTCAACTCAAGATCCAGATATTTAATGCCTAATCGCCTGAGCATTCTTCTGTATGGTAGTGAAACTCAGACTCTGAGCGAACAAATCAAGAGAACCTTAGATGATTACGCAATGAACTATTACAGAATCTTGCTGAGGATAAAGCATACTGACCGCATCTCAAACACACAGTCGTCTAAACCTAAAACCGATATCAGAAATCGTCATCAAAAGGCAACTCCTATGGGTAGGACACATGCTCCGACAAAACCCTGAAGAACCCATAAGAAAGTACGCCCTATGCGAACCATCTTAGAGGCTCAGAAATACCTAAAGTCAGTCACCCAATAACAACACCTGCTCAGCACATCGCCCGTATCGTCAATCACGATATTAAACCGTCATTGGCCGAAATCGAGTCATGGAGTTCTCGTCTGCACGAACTCCATCTAATGGTGGCAGCAGCAAGCCGTCAGCCGATGTAGATGATGATAGAGATATAAAATTATAATTCTGACTTCAAGTTTTACAGTAAGGTTTTCATATTCACTAAGCATGGCGGCAGAGAGTGATGTTGTGTTGCATGTTGATTGGCACGTGCAAGTAACAAAATGACTGTACACGTGACAATACTGACCCTAACAACCTAAGAAATGTGGCTAGAATAGAGGACACTACACCCATTAAGACAGGTGTGGGCGCCAGGGGCGCTGTTGCCCTGTGAAACCCCACAGACAGACGTCCAGGACACACGTGTAAAAGCACCAAGAAGAATTTTTCATTACACAAAGCACCACACTCGCCACAATTCTCCAATACCAATAATTAATAATAATTCAACCAATAACAATCCTCCACTCCTAGCAGCTTCGTCACCCAACCTCCCAACTCCGGCTCAACTTGCTGGGTCTCCAACAGTCCTTTATATATTCTATGACCCAGAAGTGTTTCTCCTCTTCTTCCAGGTCAAACGCCACATCATCCTCCTTAAGCATCCCAGAAGTACTGTGGGCTTCCGTCCACGTGACTCCGAAGTACTTCAGAGTTATAAGAAAAGTAGGAGTCCCCAGATCTTTTATTAGCGGCACCCACGGCACCCAACAGGGCTGAGAAAATGGACTCCAAGTCCCATGATGCCCTGCAGGAATCCGGGGTACATTTACCGTCCAGGGGAGCTGCCACCTAGCGTCCTGGGGGAGGCAGTGTCCTGCAGCTTCATCTTCATTGAGGGAGCATATCAAAAGATTTTTGAAAGTAAATTATGTTGTATGCTTGCTTTTATCAACTATTGCAGTTGCTTGTTCAAAATAATCTAAAAGATTTGTATAGAAGATCTTCCTCTCATAATCCTGTGCCCACCTGAGGCAGTACACAGCTCTAATTGCTCTCTATGTGTATTTGTTGTGTTTTTTGCTTTCTGGATTACATCTTACCTGAAGAGTTGCCCCGAAAACTTGCATATTGCAGTCTTTCTAGTTAGCCAATAAAAGGTGTCATTTTGCTTGACTTCACAGTACATTCATAATGGCTAACATGGTACAACACCCTAGTACTAAAGTCCTTGTCTGAAAGAACAACACCGGCCTAACAGCTCTGCTCTCCAATGTCTCGTCCAGCAGTAGTAGTACTGGTCTCTTTGTCAGCCCGGTTTCAAGTCATTTTGCTGTCTTCCTCCATCACCATTCATCTGAAAGAAACCAAAACACACACACACAGCAGAGCAGAGCCCCTAATTGTTGCTCCACCACACAAACATCCTCCTTCTCCCTGGGGATGACTTACACATTCCTCCATTACTGTCCTACTTCGATTCTGTTCTTCCAGGGGTCTGGCTGCTTGTTGGACTCTCTGTGTGGTCCTCTCACGCTCCATTAAAATCCATGCCACTTTTCTCTAAAAAAAAAATGCCAAGCAGTGTCTCAAAAATGAAGAGACTCAGTCTGGCCTGAATTGCCATGACATTATTTTTGGCTTTTGTGTATTGTCAGCACCATGTAAAGCAGACTGCGTCTTTGCAGGAATTCTTATTGTAAAAGAACTTATTTATTATGTCCTGGTCCTGGTCCTGGTCCAGCAGCATGGGGCACAGTGCAAGGACTGACCACCTAGTTTTGATTCTGGAATCAACCCAAAACTACAGTTTTATTCAAATGTGGGACTAAAACCCAGTCAGACACATGGAGAACATGCAAACGCCCCCTAGACAGTGACTGGGCTGGGATTTGAACCCAGAATCCTGAAGGAGTGAAGCAGCAGTGCTACAGTATCTACTCTGCCTCCTCGTTAAAATATCAACCATCCTAAATACAGAGCTTTGTTATTAACTAAATGAAGGACATCTTGGCGATCCAAAGCTGAAGTCACACGTCCGTTTTGGGTTAGATGCCCCACTAAACAGCAGGTTCTTTTTGCCGTTCATATATATGAAGTTGTGCTGTGCACACTGCTGACTCCTTCATTGAAAGTGCTCACACTGACGCTATAAAGCACAATACGCTGGTGCACCCGTCTCATTAGGTAGGCCCAAGGTTCGCCGAATGGTACCAAATCTGCAGTAAAAGACCCCTTCAAAGAGCTGAAGAGCAAAGATGCCTCCGTGAGGACTAAGGAGCATCTGATCCAAGCCAGTGGGTGTTTTCAGTCGTTTTCTGTGGTTATGAAAGCTGGATAATAAATAAGAAAGACCGCTGAAGATGGATGCCTCAAGTTGTGGTGCTGGTGAAGAATCTTGATGGTACAATGGACCACCAGGAGAACAAATAGGCCCGTCTTGGAGGAAGTACAAGCAGAATGCTGCTTAGAGACGAGGATGGCGAAACGCCGCCTTACTCCCCTCGAAAAGGGCATTATGCTTGGTAAAGTGGAAGGACAACGAAAGAGAGGAAGACCCCCTACGAGATGGATTGATGCAGTGGTTGCAACAACGGGTTCAAACCTGTCAGAAACTGTGGGGATGGCGCAGGAGCCTGGTGCCAGTCCATGGCAGGGCTTAAAAACACACACACTGCCATGCTCAGTCACTTCACCTAACCTGGACAAGCCGCCAACACACAGGAGAACATACGAGGGCAAATCAAATGAAAGTTCTAAGCACCACGCCATTGTCGTGTAACATTGTTAGCTGTGACATTAGGAATGGCCAGCAGGTGGAAGCACGATGCATTTGACCTACACAATGTCACAGTAGCAGCATAAAGATGGCAGTCTCACTGGAAACATGCACCGAACAGGATAAACGTTCTCTCGTTCACTTTTTGAGCAGTGAATGGACAAAACCTATCGAAATTCATCAGCGAATGAAGGTTCTGTATAGTAGTGCATGTCTGTCACTTCCAGCAGGAAGTTCCAAAACAGACAGACTCTCCTCAACTGAGTCAGACACCCTGAGTGGTGGCACCAGAGTCGACTGCAGAAGGTAAACAAGGCATCATGAAAGAACATTATGAGGTGATGCTGAATGAAATAGCTACATTTGTGGACCTCAGTCATGGTTCAGTGCACCACGTCATCCATGATATCCTCCACTTCCAAAAAAGTGTCTGCAAGGAAGGTGCCATAGCAGTTGATCCCAGAGCTGCAAAGTCATTTTGATGCCTATCAACAACTTCTGTAGCACTTTGAAGCAGAATTTGGTAGCTTCCTATTAAGAGATGTTTCAGAAGATGCCACCTGAGTTTATTTTTACCAGGCAGAAACCAAGGAATGACAACACCAAAACTCATGAAGTTCTGTACGCACCCATCTTCTGGAATGGTGATGCTGAGTCTCTTTTGGGGTAATTTAGGCGTAATTCTGAAACACTACATGCTCATGGGGAACCTGTGCCATGCATGTAGACCTCCTCAGATGCCATCTTTGACGTGTAATCAAATCCAAAGGTTGTGGACTTCAGAGTAGATGTGTCTTGTTGCAACGTGACAATGCTTGGCCCCAACCATCAAGGGCCTACACTTCGAGTGCCTTCCATACTCGCCAGACCTCACCCTGAGTGATTACCACGTCTAAGTGACCAAAACACTTTAGTTTAAAGTAATCTATGCGCTTTGTAAGTGATGGAGGACTTTGCATCGAATGCCATGGAGGTTACGTAGAACAATGATACAGTTGGATGACACCTTTCCTGCAATAAATTACGAAAAACAAATATTTACACTTTTCGTCTGACTCACACTCATATAATTTCCTGTCCAATGGGTAAATAAATACTTGAACTGGTAAAGATGGGTGACATGGCAGTGCAGTGGTTAGCACTGCTGTCTCACTCATTCTGCATCCTGCGCCCAACCGGAGACCTGCTGATTCCTCATCGGTCCAGTGTGTGTAATGGCGCCCTGTCCAGAGCGTTTCCTGCCTTGTGCCCAGTGCTGCCATCATAGCTCCATTTGACCCTAAATTGAATTTAGGGGTTTATCAGACAAACCTCTTCGCCAGGGAGTTGTTGAAGTTTAATACACAAATGTATGGATTAGTTTAGGAGACGATACTGAGAAAAAGTGCAGAGGCTGTCGCATGGGAGAAAAGAACATGAGAGGCAGGCAGAGGAGACGGGCGCGCACTCCTCTGATCCCTTCAGCAGCGCGGCAGCCTCAGATATGCCAGTAATGACAGATCGAGTGGAGGGTCTTCTACTTGACCTGGAGATCAAAGACAGGGATATGCTAGAGGGAGGCAGGAAATTAAAATGTACTAAATCACCAGGACCGTATAACATTCATCCATGAGGTGAGGCCTCAAAGAATTTGGTGAAGACTCGATTAACCTTTAATGTCTATTTTTGGGTTCTTTTGAAATCCCTGTGGAATCTGAATCCGGAGAACAGAGGAGTGAACCGTGCTGATGTCCATTTGGCTAACCTTTGATCCGTCCATTTTTCACACCCATTTAGTCTGTTACAGGGCGAGTTGGAGTTTATCCCAACAGCTTTGAGCTTAAGGCAGGAACCAACCTGGTATTGCAGGATCACACCCAGCAGCCTTGGGTACAAGGCAGGAACCATTGGCACCAGTCCACCACAGGGCACACTCAGCCACTTGCTGACCATCCACCTGTGATTGAACCTGCTTAGCCAAGTTAGGATCTTAGAGAGCTTAAGCCTATTCCATCAACATAGGCACAAATCAACAGCCAACTGTAGACGGGGCATCAGTCCACCCCAGGGCATTGTGGTGCTTGCACCACAGGAGGGTCAGCTCAGAGTTATCAAGTCTTTATAATCGAAAAGCCAGAGTACCCAGGAATGGAGAGACCACAGAGAGGAAACTGGAGCTGTGAGGCAGCAGCACTAACCACCATGCCACCCTACTGCATTTGATTTGAGGCATACAGTGCCTGTCAAAAGTATTCACCTTGGGAGTTTTCATATTTTATTGTTATGCATTATAACATTGAACCACAGTAGATTTAGTTTGACTTTGTTTGACCCTCAAAAACAGAAAAATACGTTTTGATGTCAATGAGAATACACATCAATTCAATTCAGTATATTTTTGTGTAGATTTGCCGTTAAATTTGCCAGTGGTTGCCTCAGCTCCATTAGGGTTGGCACTGCCACTATGATAATTGAGCTCTTTGTGTGAATCAAATAGAAAGACAGCAGATTTTGAGATGAAGAAGGTCATTCATGTGTCATATTTACTGGACATTTCTTTTAAACCAGATTCCCAAGTCTTCAGCCGTATCCCACCATTCTGGGCCATGGACATTGTCTGTCCTGATGGGTCAGTGGCTCCCGCTGAAGGTCCTGATTTCATGTCAATAACCCTTGATGTGTTTTTTTTTGCAATTTCTTCTGAGTTGATTTTGTAAAGTGCTTTTAATGTCAGGTTAAGTAGTTACTACTTTTCTGGGTAGCCCCATGCTGGTGTCCTCAGTGTTCTGCTACCCTGATTGGACTCCACACCTTCTTCCCGTCTTTCTTTGTTTTTTGTTATCCACCACTTCAATTTTCCCCCAGACTTCTTGAGATAGGCAGGCGTCCTGTCTTGGGATGGCTCCTGCCACTCTTCAAATGCATCTTCACCCCTTTTGTGGTTTTGATGTCCATACAGCTGGCTTGCAGCTGTGTCCTCAGGATGTCACTTCACTTGAGACATCGCCAGGTTCACCAGTGCCACTGTTAGCAGAGAAGAGATGAATGAAAGGGTGAGGGTGGTACAGTACCACACTGGCTAATGCTTTCAGTTTCCAGGGTAGTTGCTGCCTCTGTAGAGTCCCCATGGTCCTCCCACATTGTGTTGTCCAGTTAAGTGGCATAGCAGTCAAGATGGCCTCATTTCCTGTCAAAGACTGGCCTGTTGTCCACTTCCATTAAGTCATAGCATTTATAGGGTCACTTAGGTTTGAAGGAGGCATTTTATTCTCCCAACACAGGCCATAACACCCTTGAGTTCTACAGACACAGGTTACAAGGTGGTACGGTGTCCCAGGTTAGGCCTTCATGTCACTGTCACTCCTGCTGTGCGACATCGAGAGGAGCAGGCTCTTTGGCTCCATGGCGTATCTCCAGGCTGATTGCTCCAGTTATCACATCCAGTCAGCGGGATGCCCCTAGTGGGTGGCATAGTGATGGCTGCCTCACACCTCAAGGGACCTGCCTGGCCAATTGCAGTTGTCCTGCTTTCCACAGGTACTCGGCTTGCCTCTGTGAGTGTTTTAAGATAATTGTGTGTGTGCTTTAGTGGGCCAAGGACCCGTCCAGGTGGAGTTCCTGTAATTGGAGGAAGCAGTTCAAGAAATGAGTGGTAGGGTTGACAGAAATGTTGGGCTGTGGAGTTCACCCACAATAAATTCTACACTTACAAACTTTACCAACCGCAAAATGCACACACATCAAAATGCAAATTAGGGCTGAAACCATTCCTCGAGAAATTTGATTACTAAAAATCATCGAAGCAAGTTCTTTTCATCAAAGCTTCGTTTAATCCATACAACTACACCTCAGCGATCCCAGCGTCTTTCACACAGGTGATTATTAGTCTCACGCGATACATTTAGACTGTGGATACACGACACAAAGATGTGATTTGATGGCGCAGATTGCAAAACGGAGAAAGAGAGAGAAAATAGTAAAAGGCGAAGAGACGTGTTGATTCCAGCAACAGCCACGCCATCAGAGCGTCTCGTTTCTGCAGCGGGAGACATTGCGTCAAAGCGCAGAGCAGACCTCCACTCGGAGCAGTCGCCACATGTTCCTTTAAAGGCTTACGCACACAAACACACACACAACACGTCTACCTCGTCCAGGGGATACAGTCCTGCCAGAACTCTTTTATTATTTTTTTTTCCTCCTACAAATGCCAGAAAGCCTTCCAAGAAGACAGGAAAGGCTTACGTTATGCCTGAGCTGTAGTTCTCAAAGTTAAGTTGCACAACTTAAAGGCCACATTTATGTGTTATTAATATTATTGATTCGTGCCTTAGTTTTAGGCTGTATGTATACCTACTTTGTAAATCATTTATTATTTTTGTATTTATATGTTTATTTTGCATTTCAGATATTTTCTTTAAAACCCAGAATGTATTATGGCACTGAAATGCACTAAATAAGTTTAGTTTTGGCAAATAATTTCATTGCATGCAATTTAAGCAATACATTTTTTTTTTCCCAAAAAGGAAATCAATTACCTGTTAATTTTAATAGAGTTGTCTTATTATTTGGATATTTACTGTTGCTCTTAAATAAAGCAAAAGTATTTATTTTCTGATTAGTTAACTAATTGATGGAACAATCGGTAGAATACTCAATTGCTGCAGCCTTAATACAAATTAGTCTGAATACATGGCAAATAAAAAACATTCAATCTGATTAACACGTGAGGATCCCAACTGCGTACGTCCATTAATCTTATCAGACCAGTAACACTTGGACTTCTGGTCCTTGAACAAGCACCCCCTTAGGCCAGGTTTATATTTCACGCGACGCATGCTGCAGCGGACGCTTCTGCTACGCAAGTGTTTTACTGTTCATACTTGCGCGCGTACTTTACATAAATCTGGAGGAATCCACCAGGACGCAGTGCGAGATATTATCACGGTGAGAACAGGTTCGGCTTCTCTGTCTTGTGAATTGCCTGGAACACCAGTTAAATTCCGATGACACCTTACCGCAATATCTCTGAAAAGGATGTTTATTGATTAAATCCATCAATCCAGGGACGTGTCCATTCCAGCAAGCATTGGGCACGAGTGAGAAACAATCCCTGGACGAGGCCTCAGCTCATCGCAAGGTGAATACAAGCACTCGCATACACTGGCGTCATTTTAGCGGCATCAAATCTGCATATCCTTGGAAGGAAACCGGAGCACAGTGCAGAAACCCAGCAGGAAAACACATACAGTCCAGGCAGGAAACACCAGCAAGGTGACTCCCTGCAAGACAGCAGTGCTACCACTCTGCCACCGTTTCACCGCCATGTGTGGAATTATTAACAGTATTCATTATTTAAATGAAATTAACATGTATCTGTAAAATGTAACATTTCATCATGAAAGTGATATCAAGTATTGATCCAAGGATTCTAAATGTGCAGAGAGTTGGAATATCATACATTTAATGTGTTCTGTGTGGCGATCTATTGCTGTCAGGTCTGGAGGAAGCCCTAGAAAAAAAAGACGGCACAGAAGACGGTATGCGAGACTTTTAAAATGTATCGTGTCATTACGACGCTTGCATATAAAAGCACCACGAATGCATTTGTATGTCGGCATTTTGCTTCACCACATCGAACCATTCGTCAAACATCGATCTCGTAGGAGATCGTAGGCTTTCTGTCACATGTAGATAGTATCCAGAGACGTCACATTCCGACTTTTATCACACTGCGCCCCCCGACTAACGTTAATCTCTGAGGATGTGTCAAACGAACCCTGGGAACACATGGCAGCCATGATGCGGCGCATACGCGTGAAGTATAAATGAGCCCTAACTCTATGCGACGCGTGAGCTTGAGGACGCTGCTGCTCCGCAAGCCATGTACTGTGTATACTTGAGCGCGTACTTTAAGTAAATCTGGAGGATTCCACCAGGTGTCTGTGCGAGACATCATCACAGTGAGAAAACAACGTGCTATGTTGTGAGTTGAGGGAAGAAAGATGTTAAAAGTAAAAATTATTTGCATTCTGATGCTGTTGCGAAGGTACAGAACTGTGAGACCTTTAAATGTTTTGTGTCATATTACGATGGGGAATATGCAATGCTTGTATTGCCTATGTGACAAATGGACGAAGAAAATGTACCATGAAAACATTTACTGTATATGTCAGCATTTAAGTTTGATGATTGGCTTCACCGCACCGGACCATTCATCAAACACTGAAGGACGCACATTGATCCTGTTGGAGCTGCAAGCCTGCCATCACATGTTGATAGTAAACAGCAATGCTAACATCGCTTACCCAAAATGAACTCACACGCCACCCATATTTTTGGTGGGTCTTCAACTCATTCACGTGTCATGTTAGTTTCTGAGGACGTCCTCAGAGGACGGGGCAAAAGAACGCAGGGAACGCGTGGCAGCCATGATGTATGTGCATACGTGTTCTGAGCGTGAAGTATAAACACAGCACCCGGAGGTCTCCCTGCTGAGGCTGTGGCAATGCCCTTTACTGGCAGAGGAAGCCCGCACCTCCAGTTCTTTGGCTATGTAATGCATGCATTTACAAGGAAAAGTCGGCCTGTGCAATGCCCTTCAACGAACGGCGGCCCCCATGGTTCTTTTCCTGTCTGCAGTGCCACATGCCCTCACGGTAATGGCACGTGTCCATACAGATTTTCTTTACCTTTCAGCTAGGGTGTGTGCCCATGTTGCCGTTTGCTGCGAGAAGAGCCCAATTAAGTGGGCAAGGTAGCCAGCTCCTCCGGTTCCTGGGTCGTGGTACACGTGTCACGTCAAAAGCTCTCAGTTAAGACCGAGAAGCACAGTGCCACAGGGGCCTCATAAAACCTTGCTTAGATTACATCCTGAAATGTTGATTATGACAGAAAGGCAAAAATGGCATATGCACAAAACAAATTGGATCTACAGTATACAACTATATATAAGCCAGGTCACATGCCATGGATGTTTATTCATCTCTAATGAACATCACTCAAATGAACTTTTTGAATATTCAGGACCTAATCACCATATATATTTGTCCGTGTTCCTGACTGACATCTTTACTTTCCAGCCATGGGAGAAAGCAGATAATGAAACTTCAGTGAATGTGACCTTGTTACTGACATTTTAAGGAGTACAAAAAAGGAGGCACTCTGTTACTAAAACTAGTCTCAAATAAAGGGTGTGTTTTTCCCCCAGTTTTTAAGGCCTCGGTTAATGTAAATATGTTATATTGGGCACAGGGTGGCACACAGGTAACACTGCTGTCTCTTAGTAAGAAGTCTGGGGGTCCCTGCATGCCTGGAGTTTGGCCCTGCATCACGTCTACATGGGTTTGTGCCAATCTCCTCCCACAGCCCAAGGACATGCAGGTTAGGTAAACTGGCGTGTGTGTGTGTGTGTGTGTGTGTTCACCCTGCGATGGGCTGCCACTCTGTCCAGCTCTTCTTACTAGGATAGGCTCCAGCTGCCCCCTGCTTTGGATACGCAGGTTTAGAGGATGGATGGATGGATCAATGACTACGCTCATCTGTCCTGCCCAGAGTGGCAGCTCTCACTTACTGACGTGTCGCCAGTCCTTACAACAGATGGAGACAAACTGCTTGTGATTTCAAGTAGAGGTCAGTTTTCTGTTTCACAATTGCCGCAGTTCAACCTGGCTGTCTTCTACAGTATCTTCCTCTTTTGCTCGTCCAATAGTCATTGCTGATGGTACAAAGATCCTCTGTGCATTTAAACTTTACTTATAACTTTTATGCCGACCTGTACAAACAGCGGCGTGGTGGCTCGAGCAAATCTTCACACATCCCTGTTGCAAAATACTTTAAATAAACAAAAAAGTGACTGTCTCTGGGATGAAAAAAGAAAATGCTCCAACTTTCAAATCAGCTAACTTTGCTGCGCCCGAATGTTACACTATGCGTCCATTTTCTTATGTTTTCAAATAAGAGAATTCTTCTGTTGCCATAATTATAATATGTAAACCAACAAACTTAAAAACACACAGTTCATGATGACCACTGACTTGTAAGCCCATTTAGACGTCCTAGAGCCATTGTGTGATGAATTGGGGCCTGCATTACGGAGACCACCATGCTGACATCACGTAATCCCTGTTCTGATGCAGGTTTAGAACAACCAGGCCTGGAAAATGGATGGATGGATGGATGGACTGACTGACGTGTCATTGAAATACTCAATGAAGTTCGATTTCCTGCTCACTGCATTGTCCTGCCACCTGAAGTCATTGAAATGCCAACACCAAAGAAGTCTGCGCAGGATTTACAGATGGCCAAAGTTTCCAAAACGTTAAGCCTGTTAGTGTTTTATCAATCCTGATTTTTGCACATGAAATGGTTTATGCACATTTTAGAGTGTAAGCCTGTTTTACCCATGAGGCCCCTGGTCGCCCTGCTGTAGTTGCTGTAACGTTCTCCTCTGGCAAAGGAAGAACGCACCTTCAGTTCTTCGGTCGTGGGTGACTTTCTGTTGCACTTGGAGTGAAGTGACTTGTATTGGTATTTGGCCTGAACAATGTGCTTCACTGTAAGCAGACGTTGCTGCCGTTCTTTTCCTGTCAGCAGCTTTTATTTTTGTGTCTGCATTGCCACCTGCCCCAAGAAGGAGCTGAAGCCCAGTTAACGTGGGTGAGAATCCTGCACCTCCAATTCTTGGGTAACGTTACGCGTTTCACGTCTTAAGCTCTCGATTAAGATGAAGATTCAGGATCAAGGCCCAGTTGTTCCCAGGACAGACAGCCATTAGCATTTTATATTTATATATAGCTGCAGTGGGTTGGTGCCCTGCCTGGGATTGGTCCCTGCCTTGCGCCCTGTGTTGGCTGGGATTGGCTCCGGCAGACCCCCGTGACCCTGTGTTCGGATTCAATGGGTTGGAAAATGGATGGATGGATGGATATTTATATATAGATCAAGCTAAATTAATTGTGCCGTACTCAAAGAGACATTGTCACTGTTTACTGTCCCGACCTTTTAAAGCAGCTGTTATTTGTTTGTCTGATGCCATTACCCAAGATCACAATACGCCTCGCTCAAGTCAAGCTGTGAGATGGAGTATTCAGCAGGCGGTCTTCTGGTTTAGCCACCCTGCTGTTGTCACTGACCTGATTTGCCCATTTTCTGGACCCTACTTAGTCCTTCTGGAGGCTGCAGTGGGAGGTCAGCATTGGGCACAACCTTGGGCAGAGTTCCCGTCACCCTTAAAGGGCCATTTTAGAGTCGTCAGACAACCTAAGGTGCAAAAACAGGGAGAAAGTGAAAGCTTCACAGGCTGGGATTCCAAACCACACTAGCAGCCAGATATTAAAACGTTAACAAGGTGCGGACATTGACATGAGGAGGCCACATGAAACTCTCCTGGAGTGATAACTTTAAAATTCATACAATAAAGCCAATTGATCAAGAACATGGAGACACAGTTGGAAACTTGTTAAGGGTAAATGTGTGAATGACACAGACACCTGGAGTAAAGTGACCAAGTAGTGTGACAGACAGTAGGAGCTCAGGGACCTTCAAAAGTTGGCGGGAGGTCTTTTTGGAGAAATTAGGTGAGGAGGATTGATGAGTTTTGTGAGGCCAAGTGGCCTCTTCCTGTTCAAATTGTTCCAATGTTGTACTGAAAAGTAGCACAAATATAAATTAGGCTGAGTTGTATGGTTTTCTCTCAAGCACATAAGCTTTCAGGCTCCTGCCTCTGGTCAGCGCCCTCCCCAGAGCTCCTGGACACTGGTCAAGTTTAGATCATCCTTCATAACTCCGTAGTTCACTGACATGTGCTGATCAGGTTTCCCGCGGTGAAAGGAGACAACTGGCTAGACGCCGTGGCTGGAAGACGAGCGCTAATACTCAGGCCTCCCTAGTGGAGGAGGAAGATAAACCGGTGTAATCTCATCGCTCAGGTCACTGTCCTATTTACTCAGCCAGTGAGCCAACAGCAGGGAGGCTTCTGTTTCCTCAGCTATCAGCCCAACATGAGGCATCTGTCTGAGCAGCTCTGCTCGCTGACGACTGGAGTGAAGTTTTGCTTTCTGGTAAATGTGTCAGTGCTGTGAAATGCTGGGCCCAGGTTTCCCAAAACGTTTAGTTGTCCGCTTGTTTTCTTGGAATCCTCATTATTTCCAGTTTCTGATGGGTTTTTTTTTTTTGCAGTTCCAAAATGAATGCTCTTTCTGCTGTCATTTCATACTAACATTTCCAGAAGCACAGGAGAGTTGAACCCTGCAGGCTTGGATTGATTCATTTACAACACAGACTTTCAGAGTCCTGTTCTGATTTCAGAATATTCAACTGCCCAGCCATTTTTTTTGTCTGTTTCACATACACTCACCGGCCACTTTCTTAGGTACCCCTGTACAACACAAATATCTAATCAACCAATCACACGTCAGCACCTCAGTGCATTTAGTCCTGTAGACATTGTCAAGACGACCTGCCAAAGCTCAAACCGAGCATCACCGAGTCACCGAAGTGACTCTGAACCCACATGGCATGGTTGTTGGTGCCACACGGGCTGGTCTGAATTATTCAAAAAAGGAAAATACCCAGTGAGTGGCAGTTCTCTGAGCAAACATGCCTTGTTGATGCCAGAGGCCAGAGGAGAACAGCCAGACTGGTTTGAGCCGAAAGAAAGGCAGCAGTAACTCAAATAATCACTCGTTACAACCAAGGTATGCAGAAGAGCATCTCTGAATACACAACATGGTGGGCTACGCCAGCAGGAGACCACATCAGGTGCTACTCCTGTCAGCTAAGAACAGGAAACTTAGGCTACAATTCAGAGGGGCTCACCAAAATCGGACACTTTA
Organism: Polypterus senegalus; assembly: GCF_016835505.1. NCBI lineage: Eukaryota > Metazoa > Chordata > Cladistia > Polypteriformes > Polypteridae > Polypterus > Polypterus senegalus. The sequence continues at coordinate 31,110,294 of NC_053158.1, forward strand.
AAGATTGGAAAAATGTCCACCGGTCTGACGAGTCTCATTTTTTGCCAAGACATTCAGATAGCAGATAACGGTTCAGACTGCTACTGTGGTGTAATGGCGTGAGGGATATTTTCTTGGCACACTTTTGGCCCCTTAGTACCAATTAAGCTTTGTTTAAATGCCACAGCCCACTACCTTGCTATTGTTACTGACCATGTCCATCCCTTTATGACCTCAGTGTACCCAGCTTCTCATAGCTGCTTCCAGCAGGATAACACGCCATGTCACAAAGCTCAGATCATCTCAAACTGGTTTCTTGCACATGACAATGGGTTCACTTTCCTCAGATGACCTCCACAGTCACCAGGTCTCAATCCAGTAGAGCACCTTTGGGATGTGGTGGAACGGATGTGCAGCTAACAATTCTACAGCATCTGCATGATACTATCATGTTAATGTGGACAAAAATACCTGAGGAAAGTTTCCACAAAGAATTACAGCAGTTCTGAAGGCAAAAGAGGGTCTGACCAAGGTGTACCTAATAAAGTGGACGGTGAGTGTATTTGCCATTGGTTATTGTGTTCTACTAAAATCGATGTGACATTATCCAACTTCTTATTATGGGGCACGCCAGGTTTGGTGACCTCGTTGCTGCACCACAACAAATGACATGATTGAAAATCGCAGTTCGTGTCACATTTCCCGACAGCCACTGTGGTATAGCGGGTCCACAGCTCTCTCAGCAGAGGCCAGTTGTTCTAAGTAAATAATCATCGCGCTCGCGGCGGCTTAGTGAGGTGGCGTGGTGGCCGTAGCAAGCCTAAAACTGAACGCGCTCACGTTCAAGTTCTTTACTTGCAAATATGTTATGTTAAGTTCACCGTTCTTAGAAAAATGAGCCTGTTCAATGAACGCTCTCTTTTGAACTAGTCCATGCACAACACTGAAGAGGGTCTACCTGTAACATAACGGTGACTTTTATCAACGTTTACAGCTTCTACTGTCCCTAAAAAGTTATTAGAGATAAATAAAGACACACACAAAGCCTTTTCATGCGCTCGTGCCTCAATGCTGACATTAGACGTTGCCATTGCCAGTGTAACCTCAGCCCCCCGACGAGATGCTCTGAACTGTTCTTTATGTTGATTTAAGTATACGTTCCACGCACTTTATGGTTCAGTCATGGCTTTTCAATAAATTCTCAAGACTGTATTCATCTACTGTAAGTACGCCATAACAGTTCTGATTCTAACTCTTTCTAGGTAGCCTCCCACCTGACTTTTACTTTTCATGCCTTATTATACACATAAATGATGAAAATTATTTAACACCAGCTTTTTCTTTTGACCCCCGGTATTTCCTAATCCTTTAAATTTGTTCTTATCTCTGGTATGGAAGGTTTTGCATGAATGGCTTCCAAAATTTTCCTTATCTGATATAAACAACTTCAGGTGTTTGAGAGCGCGACAGTAGTTTGGACTGCATAGTATGGCAACGACCAGCATTGAGACCCCAAAGGCATAGTCTTCTCTTTGGTAGAACTCGAATGAAAATAAATGGCATCGATGACTTCACAGTCTTACTTACGACAGTCGTTAATGCCGTTTCATTGAAATATATAACACTTGTATTCTACTGTAATGTTCAAAATGTATTGTTTTCTATTAATGATACATTTTTCTTTTATTTTTATTTATTAATCGGCTGACTGATTGATTGTTCTGAGTGTCTGTATTCTTGTTTTTTATGTTTCTACTGTTGTATGCATCTGAATTTTCCCTGGAATTAATACAATTAATGTAATCTAACGTAAGACCTTAATTAATTGGTGGTACTGCCTCTTTATTCACATCAATCAAATGCGGTGCTCTCAGGCCTTATACAGGTTGTTGCATTGGATTGAATGGGATTGAGAATGTTATTCTGGTATTTTTAATATCAGTTAGCCATTTTTTCTTGAACTATTTCATCCCAGCGTACAAAGTAGCAGGTGTCCTACAAAGGTCATCTTTATATCCATTTTTAGTTGAGAGAGCTGTGCACAAAATGTGACAACAGTATCCAAAAATGTATTAATTTCGATTAAGTGGCAGACGTCACCATTAGCCTTGACTGTGGCAATTTGACATGTAGGCCTGCAGGTGACCCACAAAGGGTTGTTCCGATATTCATTGATAGTTTATTCCTGTATAATATAACAAAAATCTATCCAAGCCAAACAAAATCTGGAGAGTGACGACTAATGGATTAAGTGAAGGAGTGCTGAGGAAAGGCTGGAGGAGTTTAAATTTTAGGCCTAAACACCCCAGGATTCAGAGCGGACGTTCCAGTCGCAGTGTGACAAAGTGGTGCACTGGTTAGCTTTACCGCCTTAGAGACTCGAATGTTTGTGTTGAATTCTTGTCTGGGTTGCCGTTTGTGTTGACTTTGCATGTTCTCAACATGTCTACATGGCCATTCTCCAAGTGTTCCAGTTCCGTTGTTCATTAAGCGAATTGGCCCCGACTATAATCGTATTTGAGGAAGCGTAAGTCTGTGATACGTTTGCATATACATTATATGCTGGTAATCCACAAATGGTGAAGGTGAGTCATGGATCTTAAAATAGTTTTTTATTCCTAAGCTTTCAACAACCTACCAGGTGTCGTCATTAGAGGAAAATGATTAGACTTACTGGAATCAAAGGCAGTATATAGCAGGGGGTCTAAGGGGGCTGTATTTGCTATATATTGCCTTTGATTCTTCAAGTCATTTTCCTCTGATGACGACACCTGGTATGTTGTCGAAAGCTCAGGAATAAAAACGATTTTAAGGTCCGTGACTCCTCTTCTCCCTCTGTGCATTACTAGGTACAACTTGCATTTTTTTGTGCGTTAGTAGACCCCGTGACAGACTGACGTCCAGTCCCGACAGTGAGCTGATTGGTAATCTGTGCCGCCTCGCTGCAGTCAGTTGATGAGCAATGCAGGTTCAGAAAACTGATGGATACGTGTATTGGAAGTCATTGAAAGGATACGAGGATAAAAGTGATCGCTTTTTAAGGGCAGCTCTCACATAGATGTAAGGAATAAAACATTACAAATACAAGGTACCAGTTCCCTAGCAACATATTGGAAACGGCGCTGTGGGAACCTTCAAATGTCAGCTGAAGTTAGATGAATGGGAAGTGATGGGGTCCTTTGCTCTCAGCGGTCGGTTCCCATGAAGGCACTTTTGTGAGGTCTTGTTAGAGAAGAATGGAAGATGTTCTCCCACAGCACAGCAGGGTGAAGCGTAAACCTCTAGGAGATCAGCAAATGTCAGCCCTGTGTCAGTGCAGTTCCTTCTGAAACATTTCCTGTACGTTTAACTTGTCTTTCCAAAGGTGGACACACGCCTTGCTAGCGAGGCTTCTCGTTATTTAAAACAGCCCGCCAGTAGCTGAGAGGGTGGCAGGAGCTCCAGTGTGCAGTCTGCTGAGGTCTTACTGCACTCACGTCAAGGTGACATTCACTAAAGATGAGCTCGCTGTTGTGATTGCTGTGCTTTTATTCATTCTTTCGTTCGTTTTCTGGACAGTTTTTTTTGGATATCTTTGCAGCTAAATTGTTTTTTCAACTCCAGAAGGTTGCTTTAGTTATTTATTTTTCTCCATCTAACTTCCAGAGAAACATAATTCCTCCGTACCGACCAATGGTGCGTTATGAAGACTGCGCCTTAGAAAAAACAAGATGGCAACGGAAAAGGCAGAAAAATTATTTCATTGAGGAAGTAAACGCAAAAATCGGATTCGGAAAAATACACAACGGGAAAAACATATTTAGAAAAGGAACTTAAAGCGAGCATTAAAATAAATGGTAAACGTTCAGATGTAATAACAGCAGCAGCAAAACGACAACATGGAGGTCTGTGCAGCTGTGATCCCTTAATAAACTGGCATCCTGTTCAGAAGTTGTTAGCTGCTGCTCATGGGATTTGCTGCGGACCCCGAGACCCTTAAATGGAAATACCAGCTTCAGAAAGTGGATGGATGGATAAAGAGCAGACTAAAACGCAGGCCCCCCCACACTCACCTTCATAAATAGGCTGGCAGGACACCTGGGGGTCTCACCACTGTAACTTCACCTCTTTCATACATATAGCCCCCTCAGAAATTATTCAGACCCCTTGAATTTTTTTCACATTTTGCTCTGTTGCAGACTTGCACTAAAATCATTTAAATTTGTTTTTTCTGTCATCAAACAACACTCAGTGCCCCAAGGATTGTTAATATCACGTTGACACCAGTATGCAGACCCTTTTCTACGGCACTTCAAATTGGACTCGTGTGCATCCCAATCATAATTGAGATGCTGCTACAGCTTGTTTGGAGTCCACCAACATGATTACTAAAGACACACATCTGTCAGCAGAAGATCCCACAGGTGACAATGTGCCTCAGAGCAAAAACCAAGCCAAGAGGTCAAAGAAGTTGCCTGCAGAGCTCAGAGATAGGATTGTGGTGAGGCACACATCTGGGGAAGGCTACAGCAAATCCTGCAGCACGGAAAGTTCCAAAAAGCATCATGGCCACCATATTTTTTAAATAGAAAACGTTTCGAACAACCATGACTCTTCCTAGAGCTGGCTGCCCAGCTAACCAGAGCAATCACAGTAGAAGGGCCTGGGAAAAGACGAGACTAAGAGCGCAATGGAGCAACAGAGAAACTGTGTGGACATGGGAGAAACTTCCAGAAGGAGAACCACTACTGCAACACTCGACTTTACAGAGTGGCCAACAACACATGAAAAAGGCACCTGAAGGACTCTCAGGCAATGAGAAACAAGATTCTCCGGTCTGAAGAAAGCAAGACTCAACTGTTTCATGTGGGGTTGTTAGGGTTCAGACTCGTCAGGGTTCAGGGAAGGCTGAACAGAGCAAACTAAGGAGATATCCTCAATGAAGAGCTGCCCTGGAGCACTCTGGGCTTCAGGCTGGGCCGAAGGTTCATCTTTAACAGGACAATGATTCTAAGCACAAGGATAAGATGACACTGGATTGGCGTAGGGACAGCACTGGGAATGTTCTTGGGCTGCCCTGCCAGAGCACAGACACAAACTCAAATGAACAGTTCTCAGGAAATTACTGTAGCTCTCCACTGATGGTCTCCAGCTAACCTGAGAGATCTGGAGAGGATCTGCAGAGAAGAACGGCAGAAAATGACCGCATCCAGGTGTGTGAAGCTTGTCACATCAGACCCAAGAGCACCCCAGGCTGCCACTAAGTACTGCGTGAAGGGTCTCAATACTTGTGTCAATCAAATGGATACTTCAGTTTTTGATTTTTTTTTATTTTATTTTTATTAATTTAATTGATTTTATTGTACTCATTCCATACAAATAGATCAATTTGTACAAAAAAAAAGGATTGAGAAAAAATCAACCCCACCCCTGAGAAAGAGAGAAAGTCTGCGTGCCAATAGTGTAGTAAAGGCAATCACAGTTTGTTTGTCCTTCTCCACTTTAAGCCCCTCTGGAAGAACACCAGACACAGCTGTTAATGGGTTAGGAGGGCTTGTGACACCAAGGATGTCTGATAGTCATTTAAAAAGTTTGGTCCAGAATGATGTTAATTTGGTGCAGGCCCAGAACATGTGACCCAGTGAGGCTGGAACTTGAGCGCAGTGTTCGCAGGTTCGATCTCACCCTGGAAACATTTTGGACGGTTTTAAGCGAGACAGATGTGCTCGATATATAATTTTGAGTTGAATAATTGAATGCTTTGTGCATATGGAGCTCGAGTGAATTCCCTGCATTGCTACCTTCCACTCCTTTTCTGATATGTTGAGTGAGAGATCTTTTTCCCACTGTCCTCTTGGATCTTTGAAAGGGAGGGACTGTAAAATAATTTTTATATTGCAGAAATGCTATCTGAGTCCTCCAAACTGAGCAATATTTTTTTCAGCATAGAGGAGGATGTGAGATGATGGAAAATCGGGCAGGTTCTGTTTAACAAAGTTTCTGATTTGAAGATAGTGAAAGAAATGTGTTGCTGGAAAGTTACATTTGGAATGTAATTGTTCATAGGATGCAAAGATGTTGTCTATATAAAGATCTCTAAGTGATTTAATTCCAAATGTTTTCTAGATATTAAAAACTGCAGATGTTTGCAAGGGTTAAAAAAGGTGGTTCTCATGCAGTGGTGTCACAGATAAAAGATTCTCCATCTTAAAATGCTTCCTACATTGGTTCCATATTCTGAATGAGTGAAGCACAATTAGGTTATTAGTATATTGGCAATAACTTGCGTTTATTGGGGCACAAAGCAGGGAATATAAAGAAGTACTGCAGGATTTTAGTTCTATTGCGGTCCAGGCCTGTGTTTGTTCGTCTGTTTGTGTCCAGGTTTTTATAGCTTGTATGTTTGCTGCCCAGTAATAAAACTGAAAGTTAGGTAGAGCCATGCCACCTTCTGCCTTAGGTCTTTGTAGGGTCGATCTTTGGATACGTGGATGTTTTAGGTTCCAAATAAATGAGGTTATGGTTGAGTCTAATTGCTTAAAGAATGATTTATTGATGTATATTGGAATGTTTTGAAATAAAAAGTGAAGCTTAGGAAGGATATTCATCTTAACAACGTTAATTCTTCCAGCTAGAGTGAGATGGAGGGTTGACCATCTATACAAGTCTTGCTTAATTTTTTCCATACAGACGGAAAAATGTTATTGATAAAGAGCTTTGTGTTTACTTGTGATGTTTACCCCGAGGTATTTAAACTGATCTGCAATGATAAAAGGGAAAGAGCCCAATCTGACATTGTATGCTTGAGAATTCACTGGAAAGAGCACACTTTTATTCAAATTAATTCTGAGGCCAGAGATCTTTTGAAATTCTGTACGTGCTGTTAAGACTGCAGGCACAGTATTTTGTGGATCTGATATATACAGTACCATGTCATCTGCATAGAGAGAAATTTTCTGTTCCAGTCCTTCTCTGATAATCCCCTTTATCTAATAAGCATTTCGACAGTGAACTGCCAATGGTTCAATGGCGATTGCAAATAGCAGTGGTGACTGGGGGCATCCTTGTCTGGTACCACATTCTAGTTTAAAGTAGTCTGAACAAATGTTGTTAATACAAACTGAAGCTTCTGGATTGGTATATAGTAGTTTGATCCATGCACAAATGTTCAGGCCAAACTAAATTTCTCTAATGTAGTGAAAAGGTAGTTCCGTTCAATCATATCAAATGTTTTTTCTGCATCCAACGATAATAATATCTCTGGGGTGTTTGACTTTGCAGGTGAATATATTACATTAAACAGGCATCGAAGATTGGAAGCTAAGTGTCTGCCTTTAATAAATCCAGTTTGATCTTGTGATATTACTGAAGGCAGCACTTTCTCCATCCTTCTAGCTAGGACTTTGGAGAGTATCTTAACAGCATTAATCAGAAGTGAAATTGGTCTGTATGATGCACATTGTAATAAATCCTTATTTTGTTTAGGAAAGATGGTGATTAATGCATGGCGAAATGTTTGAGGTAGAATTTGATTGTCTCTAGCTTCTGTAAATGTTACTAATAAGAGGGGAGCTAGCTGAGTGGAGAATCTATAATAATAAAAGGCAAAGCCCTCACTGACTGACTGACTGTCTGACTGACTCACTGACTCATCACTAATTCTCCAACTTCCCGTGTAGGTAGAAGTATTTGGCAGGCTTATTCCTTACAGTTTACTTACAAAAGTTAAGCAGGTTTCATTTCGAAATTCTACACGTAACGGTCATAACTGTCGACAACGTCCGCCATGTTGAACTTTCTTATTTATGGCCCCATCTTCACGAAATTTGGTAGGCGGTTTCCCTGCGCTAACCGAAACCGATGTACTTACTTATTTCGATGGTATGACGCCACTGTCGGCCGCAATATTGAACTTTCCAACGTCACCAATTTTCAAACTTCCCGTGTAGGTAGAAGGCTGAAATTTGGCAGGCCCATTCCTTACAGCTTACTTACAAAAGTTAAGCAGGTTTCATTTCGAAATTCTACGCGTAATGGTCATAACGGTCAACAACGTCCGCCATGTTGAACTTTCTTATTTATGGCCCCATCTTCTCGAAATTTGGTAGGCGGCTTCCCTGCACTAACCGAAACCAATGTACGTACTGTGGTGAAATGTTCTGGTCCAAATAATTTTCCACAATACACAAACAAAGGTTTGGGGACCGTCCCCATATATTGTCGTCCAGACAATAAAGAATAAATGATTCAAAGTCTTAAATCAAAACAATGAACAGTTTAGTTCCAACAAAATGGCGAATTTATAGGGAAAAGGATTATGGGACAGGAAATGGTTGGCATGAAAACAGGAACCTATATTAACATCATAATGATGAGACGGAAGTGAGGTGGTTTGATGGAGCCGGAAGTGACGTCATCATGGTTGGCCGGAAGTGATGTCATTGCGGCCATTTTGGAAGCCGGAAGTGGAGGAACTTATTTTTCTTCAGATTTTCTGTTGAGCAAAAGAGATTTAGGTAAGTACCACGTGACAACCCTCTATCTCGCGATGTTTCACTCACCTTTAGGCTCTTTGACTGCCTCCTAATTGCACATGTGTGACAGTACTTATTTCGGTGGTATGATGCCACTGTTGGCTGCCATATTGAACTTTTCAACAGTCTTTGTTACTTATGGGCCCATCTTCAAGAAATTTGGTACACGGGTTCCCAACGCTAACTGAATCCTACTTACGTACATATATACGTCCATAGCCTGCAGCTCGGTCACCGTGTGTGGCGGCGTTGGGTCCCCCATCCCAACGCCTCCCACGTTGTTGGCTGCCTGCCTATATAAGGCCGTCCGTCGCTCCGGTCTCTATATTCTCTTCCTTGCTTCGCCACGGGGATTCACGTCTCCCTACTGATAACTACAGCCTTTTTGTTTAATCCACAGCTCCTCCGCTGTTTTATTGTTTGTTTATTACAATTATAGTTATTGTATAGGTATTTTACACTTACTTTACATTGCTCAGGTACCCATTTCCTTTATCATTCCAACCCCCATTACCATGTCTATTGAGATGATCACTATCGATCAAAGAACTATCACTTACCGAGTGGTTTCCATGCCCGGAGATGGCACCTACCTTTTCCATTCTCTTTGTTACATATTGCACGGCCATATCAGGCTCAATCTTGATATCCGGAGGAACATTCTGTCTTATGTATTGAATGACTGGGACAGGTTCAAGGTGTGGACTGATGACGTTACAGGAGATAATTATACTACACAGGAGCACTATAAGAGTGAAATGCTTAAGCCCTTCACCTATGTATCTGCATGCGAGTTGATGGCTGCCACTGAATTGTTCGGTTGTCGCTTTCAAGTGTACAGAAATGGCCAAATATTTTACACCTTTGGACAACCGCCAATGCCTCTTAAACATCTTAGATTCACAGGTGACGATTTCAGTAGTGGACACTTTGATGTTTATGAATGTTTAAACTCTCAAAAGCTGGATGTGATTTTATCGCTGAAACCGGTTGTGTGCTTACAACGCTTGACAGATGCCGAATGTCACTTCAACACAACAAATCCTGCAAATACCGTCGTAATTGAAACAAACCATGAAACTCAAACCGATTATGACAGCAGCAATCCAAGCTGTGAGATTTGAAACAAGATTACTGTTCACATGGCCAACTGTAAGTTACATGCTCAAGAGTAAGCTCAGTGCACAGCTTGGTCATGTTACAACCAGAGGGCCGAACTGACAACATGGTATACAAAGAGATCCTTAACAAATAATTATTGGCATATTTTCCCTCAGTTTAAAAAGGTTAAATTTTCTTCTTAATAAAAATTTTAATGCAGTACTTCGGCGCTGTGAAGCGTGGGTGTTTTGCTAATTTCTTATAAAATTCAACAGAGTAGCCATCAGGGCCTGCTGCTTTCCCACTCTGAAGTGACTTTATAGCATCCAGTAATTCTGATAGCGCCAAAGGTTTAATCCAGTTACTCGGCACTAAAAGTATCTATTTGTGGTATCTGTAATGCATCCAGAAATGCATATGATTGTGTGTTGTCTTCTTTGAACTCAGTAGAATATAAGGATTTATAGTAGTCTCTAAATGTGTGCATAATATTTTTATGGCCAATGATTTCTTCTCCGTTCGTGTTGGTGATTGCTGGGATTGTATTGCGAACTACTTGCTTGTGAAATTGTTGAGCTAAGAGCTTATTCGCTTTCTCTCCGTGTTCATAGTAATGATGTCTTAATTTAAAAATGAGTTGTTCAGTTTCTTTGGTTGTTAAGAGGTTGAGCTTTGACTGCAGAGCCTGCCTTTTCCTATGAAGAGCCTCACTTGGACACCTGGCATGTTCTTGATCTATTCTAGTAATTTTGCTGGTTAGCTCTGATACCTTCTTGGTTTCTAGTTTATTTCTGTGGGAAAGTTATGAAATAATCTGTCCTCTTAAGAAGGCCTTTAGAGTATTCCTGCAGAGACCTCTGAGGATGTATTTGTCTCTAGAAAAGAAACTGATTTGTTTTGATATAAATTCTGTACAGTTCTCATCTGCTAATAGAAGTGGGTTAAGACACCATCTGCGAGATGAGTATGTAGGGCATAATGATTTTAGCTCCAAGATCAGAGGGGCATGGTCAGAAATAACAAAAGTGTCATACTTGCAATGTTTTAATCATTGGCAAGAAATTTATTACCTATAAAGAAATAATCAATTCTTGAGTAGCAATGATGCACTGGTGAGTAGAAGGAATATGTTCTTGAGTTTGGGTTTAGAAACCTTCAGGGGTCTGATAAGTTGTGGTCAGTTAAAAACTGTGTAATTGTCTTTGCAGTGTTAGATGTCATCCCCCCTCTGACAGGAGACTATCTAAGAGTGGATTTAAAACACAGTTAAAGGCCCCAGCCATTATAATTTTATGAGTGTTCACATTGAGAATAGTTGTAAATACATTTTGCATGAATTCCCTATCATCTACATTTGGTGCATAAACATTTATCAAAATCACTTTACAGTTCATCACATCTCTCCCTTCAGGATCAGATACTACATCTGATACCACTAATGAGACTGTTCTATGTATGAGAATTCCCACACCTCTAGTTTTCTTTGTGAAGCTGGAATGGAACATTTGGCCAGTCCAGTCCTTTTGCAGCCAGAACTGATCCTTGCCTAATAAGTGGGTCTCCTGTAAAAATACTATTTTAGCGTTTATACCTCTTAGGTGAGAGATTACTTTCTTTCTCTTTAATTTGTGATTCAGGCCTTTAACATTCCAGCTTACAAAGTTAACTGTTCCATCATGGAGACATTGATTCTGAATTTTTGATGTCATTTTGTAGTCTTAACTGGAAGTGAGACAGCTTTGACCTTAATTTCCAATTTTCTAATGAGTTATTGCCATGCAGCCTATTGTTACGTTGGTAATTATAATTATAAGGATTAAAAAGATAGATTAAATATAGCCTGCTCTCTTTCTCTCCTCTCCCCCTTTTTGATTTTTAACAATTTTGCCAAAAAATGTCTTTGAATCCTGTTTTTGTTCTGGGGTATTAAGTGTTATTTGATGAGAGGGAAAATCAACTTAAATCATTTTAACACAAATGTGAAAAAAGCAAAGGGGTCTGAGTACTTTCTGAAGGCACGTGAGTCAGCAGAAGCTCAACTTGTTTTCTTTATATTGGGACCCCACCATTGAGCAATACAAAGCCAGAAAGGAGTGTTTTCAAAGGAGGGCCTCACTCCTCTAATACTGTATGCAAAGTTGTTGACTTAAAAGGGCTACCAGGAATAACAAAAAACATTTTTGTTAATGTCTGAGCATTAGCAAAAAAATAAATTAACAAATAAACAGCCCTTAAAACCAGAATGACAGTTAAAGTGACACTTCGTGAGTCTTACTGTTGAAGCACTGTGGGTGATGGACCCCCCATACCCCATGACTTATGACTGAGGCTTGTCCTCGCCTCTGACTTTGTAGATTATCACTGAGCCGCATATTCGGTTAGTCGAGTGGTCACACGGGCCCACCACCCACAACACCATGTCCGTCACTGATAACTAAAACAAAGTCACAAGCTGGAGACGACCACATCAAAGAGATGGCTGAGTGGGGCTCGTCTTTGGTTGCTTCTCATGGACACAGACTGGCAGAGCAGGAAAGGACCTTCTGACGTCCTCTTGTCAGAACTTTGCACCATTTATCATTTCAGATTCAGTGCTGATTGGTAAAACATTTATTAGGATGGCACTGGCTGTCGTGTGTGCAAATGTAGCCTCTACTACAGCATGTCTAGCAAAAATAAATCCATACATTTGGGAAAAAACATTTTTTTTTTTAAACAGCGGGACCCTCTTCTAACAGCATAGGGAGTGCCAGTCCATGACAGGGCACTTAGCCTCACCAGGCCCAAACAGAGTTTTTAAACAGAAGTGATCTCCGTCCACACTAGCGTTTTATAAAAGTATCTCCATTCTTGCTAAAATTGACTGAAATAACTGAAGACAAACATGACGTAGACGTTCACCTACACTGGACATGAGCACCTCAGTCTTTGAATGGTGCAGGCCAAGGGGTTTACCACAAAATTGAAGTGACCTGTAAATGTTTTGCCTTTTACACGTCTATGCAGCATTCAAAACTGTACAAAACAAAAGTCTGATGCATAATGGTAAGAAACCCATCAAGCACCATGGAAAGCAGCTCCTCTATGACCGCTATGTTGAAATTCCGCAAAGGGTGAACAGTCAGAGAATGAGACATGTTAACAAGCAGGATCCAATCAGGATATGGCCGTATAATAAGCACAAACTAATCAGAGTGCAGTGAGAGTCCGTGTTTTCAAACATATGCGTTTATTCTCATCCATACCACAAGGCTGAGGCTGTGTTTTCAAAATGTTTTGCTTTCAGGGTATTGTTTCCCCGAAGACCCCAACACTTGTCTTGTCCCTTTTGTCCTCACTGAGATATGCAAAAGATGAATGTCTCTCATTATCAGGTGTTTGCCATGTTCTTCGAATCAGAACTCGACACGTACTGCGAATGCCTGATCTGCTCTGCGAGGCGAGACTCGTCCAGTAAGTTTGTACTCCCAGGGGCTGTGCTCTCCAATGGAACTCATTTTCATCAGTTCAAATGTGCAGGATGGTCAGAGACAGGATATATTTCAAGTATCCAAAAGAAATGCCATTTCCATGAATATGTGCATGTGAAGACTCATTGCTTACAATTCCCCACTCAGACAATTCCTGAAAACTGTGGTCAGCACTAGTTTGGCCGTTTTTCTTCTCGTTATGTCATTGTCTCGTGGTCCTCCCATCAGACTCCATAACTGAAGATGTGATCACCGATTCTTTTGCCTGGATGTGTGCGTATGAGTTTTGTAAACCCTTTGAAAGCGAGTCCTGAATCTGAAAAACTTGAATTGAACCACCAGCAGTGTAAAATGGAAAAGCAGTTTTTGTTTTTTAGCTGTTTTTATCTTATGCTTGCAGTCCCCTAAACACTTCACCTAAACTGTCTACAACAATGGAGGCCACAAGCTTAAGGGCATTTTTTTTTATCTTTTATTGAGTTTATTAAAAGCATATAACATTTCATACAATCAAGTCAAACTTAACAAAACTAAATTCAATTCAACCACCACCCATGAGAAAGAGAGGAAGGCCAACTGCCAGAGTAAAACTTTGAGAGGAGTAAAGAGGGAAAAGGAGTCCTTCTCCCCGGTATAATTGCTTATAATTTAAAATGTTATTGATTAGATCCTGTAAGGTTTTAAAAAGACTTTTGAACAGACCCTGTAAGAGAGAATCAGATTTTTTCCAATTTCAAATCTCTATACAGTATATAATCTTCATTTGGATCTTGATCTTTGTTTGTCCGCAAATGAATTAGAAGAAGAAACACTAGATGGCAGTAGAGAGATAGCTAAAACATAGGCATTGCATTAAGAATCTCCTCCAGGCTTACACTACTGAAGACTGTAGTACGCCAGTCACACCTCAAAACACAGACATTCAAACTAAACAAATTGTTGTGCTTTAAATTAACTAAAGAGATCTTCATTTAGATCTTGATCTTTGTTTGTACGTGAATTCCATGCATGCGTAGACCACCTTCCAGATTAGTACGTTGTTGTTACTCACAGATGTCAACAATGTGCTGGAATAACGAAAGGGGTGGTGGACAGTGTTACGCTGATTAGCTCCTGAGGCCTGGTTAGAGAATGAGATTGCCGAAGATAAAAGGTGCGTGCCTATGTAACATATGAATGAAAGAAAGACAGTGGGTAAAATGAATGACAACGTAACAGCACGTTCCGGAAATTATTATTGTTACGTTGTAGCCGGCGAGTGCTGCGCGTCTCACAGTTGTACAGTGGCTTGCTCACATGTCAGTGAAGTGATCCCTATTTATGCTTTAAAGAGCCTGGATACCTATGTGTCCCCCTTTTATAACCACTGCTCCGTGTATATTGCCTTACTCTTTGGATTGCCACAAAGCAACCTGCGAGATTGGAGAAAGGTTGAGAAGACATCGTGAGAGAAAACGACAGCGTCGTGAAAACAAGATGGACTGTGAACGGACAGAAGCACAAATGCTCCTACACCACCACATAATTATGATTCGGACAGTGATTCCGGGAAGGCCATTCCTATCGAATTAATATCCAAGGGTTTTCTTTTGTAAATTTGTTTCCCTTATAAAAAAATAATAATGATGTGCGACGAAGGGCCCAGTTCATGACTGGCAGCCGCATTTAAACAGGTAGCCCTTCACAGACAACTTTAATACGCGCAACGTAGTTGGGCACACATGGCTAGTAGTATATAATATCAGTTACCCACTGACTTAAAAGAGGTGAGTTAGGATTCTTCCAGTTGAGCAAGATAAGTCTACGTGCCAATAGTGTAGTAAAGGAAATCACAGTTTGTTTGTCCTTCTCCACTGTAAGCCCACCTGGGAGTCCACCAAACGCAGCTGTTAATGGGCTAGGAGGGATTGTGACACCCAGGCTGTCTGATAGGCATGCAAAGATTTTGGTCCAGAATGATGTTAATTTGGTATTTGCCCAAAACATGTGGCCTAGTGAGACTGGAGCTCGATTGTGACGTTCACAGGTTGGATCTTGCCCTGGATACATTTTGGACAATTTTAACATGACAAACAGATGTACCTGATAAAAAATTTGAAGTTGAAAAATTGAATGCTTTGAGCATGTGGAGCTCGAGTGAATTCTGTCCATTGCTGCCTTCCATTCCTTTTTTAAAATGTTGAATAAGAGATTCTTAAGGACATTGTTAATGCAACCTGTCTCTGTAAGTTCAGGGGTTCACACATCTCCATTTCCGCTTTGTTCTCTTTTCAGTACCGCTATAGCCTAAATGCCTTTGGGACTCAGTTGTTTCTCTTGTTAATGTCGTTCTCTCCCACAGAGTGTCCTTCCTCTGCTGTTGGCCCTTTTCTCTCTTCGTAATATATAAACTTCTGCTGTCATATCAATCTTTTAAGGACAACTTAGCTAACTAAACAAACAAGGCTGATGGACTGAGTGGTCTCCTCTCATTTGTTGAATTTGATCTCCTGGTCTGTATCCTCAGCCAATGTCACTTACAACAGGCATATGCTACACATCTTAATTCATAATAAGTCCTTATCCATTGGTTCAGACCTTTCATTAATTCCATGTTATCCGACAGTGTAATGAATTACAAATCAAACTGATGACTGTGCAAATGCATGTTGCCGGAAACAACTAGTAGATGAGTGTGGTAGAAATCATTACCTTAAATATATATCTATTAGTAATCAACTCAAGGAACCAGGCAGGAGGAAGCTGATCCATTGCGTCTTTTATTACTCATCTTGAAGATGGACAGCAGCCTGTCATGGAATGGTCAATAACCAAAGCTACAGACTCATGTTTATAGATAACTGAATTTGCATAACAGTGCTGAATTGATGCTTACTCTGATTGGTTCACTTGTTTGTATTCACTGTGATGGACTAAAACATATGCAGTGTTTTATCAGAGAGCATTTACCAGCTTACACACCCCAAGATAAAAGTCTCATTTCTTCTACATTATTGGTTCTTACAATATTTTTTAATCATTTTTCAGTTCCTATGTGTGTCATTCTACGGGTCTTACTGGGTACATAATAGTCAGCCAACTTCTTGAACCATCACCTAGAACCTTCTTGTTCTTTGTTGTTCACTTGACCTTTATCTAGTTTCCTGCTATACCTTAACAAGTTTCTGACATTGATTAGCCCTTTTATACTACTTCTAAGATATATGCTATATTTGAATGTAGAAAGCATACCAAAACACTTTATACTCAATAACAATATTACCCCTAAATGACTATGTGACCCATAAGTCTCATTTTTCTAATGACCCTCCTCTTTCCCTCATTCATTGGTTAAGAGTCCTGTCTTCAGTTTAAAAGCTTATTCCTGTGTGAATTTTTTTTCTTGGCCATCACTAAAAACACACGGGGTAAGTAACATCTAAAAATAAAGTTATGCTAACAAGCACTAGTGAAAACCTTTGTAGTAGAATCAGGAGATAAGATGTAGTCAGAAAGCACAAAAGGGATAGAAACTGAGAAATTGAAAAATGCCACTGTCATAAGGATGGTGTAATAATATCATGATAAAAATATGTGCTTAGAAAACAAATAACACTTTAGAACTTACAAATAATGATAAAATCTCAGAAGCTGACTGGTCGGCAAGCCTGAGGGAGTACGGGGGGCCATATTAACAGGCCAGTATAGCCTGGAAAAGAAGGGACAGGTAGTTTGATTTTATGACGCCCCTTCTAGCCTGGGCTAGCATAGTGCTGGACTGGAGCTATGGCCAAGTAGGATCAGTATGAAGTACCGAGTTGGCTCATCCTATTGGCTCAGGAGGCACATCATGGAAGATAAAGACAACAAAGAAGCTCTCTTTCTCTCTCTGCCTTTTTCCATCCTGAGAAGACCAACTCTCTTTCAGCTGGCATACTGAGACACACATGCCACTCAGCCCTAAACAGAGTATAAGCTAGCCTAGAAGATAAATGAGTGTAACTCCAAGTTTAGATAGATAGATAGATAGATAGATAGATAGATAGATAGATAGATAGATAGATAGATAGATAGATAGATAGATAGATAGATAGATAGATAGATAGAGATAGATACTTTATTAATCCCAAGGGGGAAATTCACATAATCCAGCAGCAGTATACTGATCCAAAAAACAATATTAAATTCAATAGTAATAAAAATGCATGTAAAAGCAAACAATAACTTTGAATAGTATTAGTGTTTAAACCCCGGGTGGAATTGAAGAGTCGCATAGTGTGGGGGAGGAACGATCTCCTCAGTCTGTCACTGAAGCTACTCCTCTGCCTGGAGATGACACTGTTAAGTGGATGCAGTGGATTCTTCATGATCGACAGGAGTTTGCTTAATGCCCGTCGCTCTGCCACAGATGTTAAACTGTCCAACTATACTCCTATAATAGAGCCTGCCTTCTTAACAAGTCTGTCCAGGCGTGAGGCGTCTTTCATCTTTATGCTGCCTCCCCAGCACACCACCGCGTAGAAGAGGGCACTCGCCACAACCGTCTGGTAGAACATCTGCAGCATCTTATTGCAGATGTTGAAGGACGCCAACCTTCTCAGAAAGTATAGTCTGCTCTGACCTTTCTTACATAGAGCATCAGTATTGGCAGTCCAGTCCAATTTGTCATCCAGCTGCACTCCCAGATATTTATAGGTCTGCACCCTCTGCACACAGTCTCCTTTGATGATCACGGGGTCCATGAGGGTCCTGGGCCTCCTAAAATCCACCACCAGTTCCTTGGTCTTGCTGTCTTGCTGGTGTTCAGGTGTAAGTGGTTTGAGTCGCACCATTTAACAAAGTCTTTGATTAACTTCCTGTACTCCTCCTCCTGCCCACTCCTGATGCAGCCCACAATAGCAGTGTCATCAGTGATCTTTTGCACGTGGCAGGACTCCGAGTCATATTGGAAGTCTGATGTATATAGATTGAACAGGACCGGAGAAAGTACAGTCCCCTGCGGCGCCCCTGTATTGCTGAACACAATGTCAGACCTGCAGTTCCCAAGACGCACATATTGAGGTCTGTCTGTAAGATAGTCCATGATCCATGCCACCAGGTGTGAGTCTACTCCCATCTCAGTCAGCTTGTCTCTAAGGAGCAGAGGTTGGATGGTGTTGAAGGCGCTAGAGACGTCCAAAAACATAATTCTTACAGCACCACTGCCTCTGTTCAGGTGGCAGAGGGATCGGTGTAGTGCCATTTATGTGCCATCTAAAACAAGACCTCTAGCACCATCAGGTTGTATGGTTTGGCAAAGCCAAATTTTGTTTGCTTGTATATGGCATTAGTTATAATTCAAATGTACTGCCTATAATAATTACATAATTAAATGTGCAGTCACTTTCTCCTGCCTGTTCTTTACTCTGTCTAATTGGCTGGGGTTACAGATGTAAGAGGTAGAGGAAAATGCTGAACAACAACAGTGGTCAATTCTGACAGTGTGGTAAGAGTATGGAATCTGAGACATTCTGTTAAGGTCTACTTAATAAAGAGTATAATGGGGAAGAGGGTCACCCCAGGACCCTGCCATAACAAAACACACATTAGAATAGAAACGAGAGGGAAAAATAAAATGCAAATGGTCAGCAACTGAATAGTAAGTTTTGAGAATAAATTCATTCAGCAAAAGGTGTTTTGTTTCCACAAACTCGGATGAGGAAATGTCCAAAAGGAAGACTTTTTCACAAAATCACGTCATGTCCAGAAGGTCATGGGAAACGTGCCTATCAATGTGGATTGCTGATCAAACAATAAGAGGAATAATTGAGGCATCTGTGAAAACCCAAAATGGGGGCAAAGATGGTGAAAAATAATTTAATTAAGTGATAAAATAATATAATTTAAATAATAAAAAATACCCAAAAGAAATGTAAAAATGTGCCTTTTAAAACACCTCTAAAAAATGTAAACAACCCAATTTGTGACTATTATTTTTGGGTGGAGTATTCCTTTAAGTAATTTTGCTGTTACGGCAGTGAAATTCACTCAGGGTGTATCAGTGAATCAGTATGGTGTGATTTCTTGAAAAATGCAATATGCTGGACGGAGGAGTGTTTGGCTGAGCTTTGAGAGAGTCTACTGGAATATCTGAGCGCTGCGTCCGCGTGGTGTCTGGCTGCCCTTACTTTATCTGTCAAGTTGATGTTTTCTGCCCAGGCTTCTTCTAAGAGCTCCAGTTTCTGTTAGGTTATTTGTGGTGACACTTGATTGGTTTGTGTGTGTGTGTGTGAACGTTCATCATAGTTTGCCATCTGATCCATGGTAAACACCTGGCCCGCTCCTGATAAACAGGATTAGAAGATAGACAGATATATGGATGAATCCACAGACAGACAGTTGGGGTGGTCAGTTGCAGTGTATCCGAGATTATACTGTTCTAGCAGTGGACTCAGATCAGACTACACACTACGGTACTAAGAGGAGATGATCCTCTGGTCTAAGTGCTGTTTCAGTGAACAGCGTAACAAGATCAAGACCAAGTTTAAGTTTTCCGCAGCTAGTCTTGTTTTGGCCTCGTTTTCCTCAGTTGGTCGTCTGATTGCCTGTTAAAGGTGCATCGTCTCACACTCTCTCCATTAATGACACCCCTGTACACATTCCTCTCGATTTAATGGGCCGAGCACAGTGGAAAAGTACATCCTCATGAAATCTTATTAAAAAGTAACTGCAGTCATTAAGATACATTAGATCAAAATGAATGTCACTGTCATTATTGTAAACATTATCACATTGAGTGTACGAAAAGACTCTAAAAGCCTTCTACGGAAAGTAATGGCGATAAGGGCACCCCCCACCAGATTCGTTCTTTTCCAATACTCCAGTTCACTTTTGACAGCCAGGTCATTACTCTTTCTTCTGCAGTCACTAATCTGGGGGTTCGGTTTGATCCACAGTTGACCTTCAGTGACCATATAAAACATGTGTGTAAGGCATCGTTTTACCATTTACGAAAAATTTCCAAACTTCGCCCCCTATTAACCATCCCAGATGCAGAGAAACTTGTCCATGCCTTTATCTCCTCAAGGCTGGACTACTGCAATGGATTTTTTTGCGGGAATTCATACCAAGGACATACAAAAGCTTCAATATATCCAAAATAGTGCTGCAAGAATCCTACTAAGAGTAAGGAAATTTGAACATATTACTCCCATCCTCAAATCACTTCATTGGCTCCCTGTTTCCTTCCGGATTGAGTACAAAATTCTTCTACTGACCCACAGATGTATCTACGGCCAGGCACCTTCTTACCTTCAGGATTTGATTCACTTAAAAACTTCCAATCGGATCCTCAGATCATCTGGCAGCATGCAGCTTCATACTCCCCTTACTAAGCTCCGTACTATGGGGGGTCGAGCTTTTTGCTCTGCTGCACCACAGCTCTGGAATCAGCTCCCTGTTGAACTGAGAAATACACAAAACCTGGACATTTTTAAAGCAAATTTGAAGACTTTTTTATTTAGGAAAGCATATAATTGCTGTGATTGTTGATTTAATCTATTCTTTTAAACTTTAAAATTTTGTGGTTATTGCTTTTGTTGTAGCACTTTGAGATCTTATCAATGAAAAGTGCGTTACAAATAAAATCTATTATTATTATTAATCTATTAAGGGGTACACATTAATAGAATCATATCTGAAGCATAACTTTCTCACTATAACTAATTTTCTCAGTTGCATAGAAAATACAAACGAGTTCATTCTTGTCATTCATTGTGCACCCAGCTTTTCATATTAGCTGAATTAATCCAACAGTCACCAGAGCGTGTAAAGTGCCTAGTGAGATAGGTCAAGGATTCATGAAGAATGTCTCATCACAGCGCAAACTTCATAGTAAAGCACAAGCTCTATACAAAATGAGACCTCAAATCAGATCTGAGGACACCCACAAAGATATCTCCACGACACACCGAAGGAAGAAACTGGCAGCATCTTTCAGCAGAGTCTGAGCCCTTAGGGACAGCAATGCTGCATGTTCTTATTGAAGATTAATGGTTAAAAGTATGTTGGTGTATAGCTTTCTATTTCTTATATTACTCAATATAAATGTTTCTATGCACGGCTTGTCTTTTTACATGGCATTTTTAAAGAAGACAATACACAGTCAGGTCCATAGATATTTGGACAGGGATACAATTTTCATAATTTTAGCTGTGTGCGCAACCACAATGGATTTGAAGTAAAGGAATTATTATGTGATATGAAGTGTAGACTTTCAGTTTTAATTCAAGGGGTTTAACAAAAATATTGTATGAGCCATTTAGAAGAGATGGCCATTTTTAGACATGGTCTTCATATTTTCAGGAGCTCAGACAAACTAATTTATTCATAAATATAACAATCATTTTCAATATTTGGTTGAAAATTGTTTCTAGTCAATGACTGCCTGAAGTCTGAACCCATGGCCTACTCCAAGTGCAGAGTTTGCACCATAGTGATGATTTGCTAGGCCTTTTCTGCTGCTGTCTTGAGTTGCTGTTTGTTCGCTGGACTTTCTGCCACCAGTTGTGTCTTCAGCAAGTGAAATGCATGTCCAGTTGGGTTGAGGTCAGTTGATTGACTTGGCCATTGAAGAATCTTCCAGTTGTTTGTGTTGAAAACGACTTGGTTTGCTGTCATAGTATGTTTTGGCTCACCCTCCATCTGTATTGTGATGCGTCATCCTATCAGTTTTGCAGCATTTGTCTGAATCTGAGCAGACAGTATAACCCAATAAACTTCAGAATTCATCCTGCTGCTTCTGCCAGCAGTCATATCATCAATAAACACCAGTTACTGACTTCCATATGCAGCCATGCATGATCATGTCATAAAACTGCCACCACTATGTTTCACATGACAGGCCTACCTCCCGGAGAGTGTTCTTGGTTTGACTAAATGTCATGAATTTATTCTTTTTTGCCAAGGAAAGGATTCTGAGATCATCCAGCACAGTTGTCGTCCATGATTGTCTTTTGGCCTTTTGGTATTGCTGAGTTCATCAGTGAGTTCCTTCTTTTTAAGAATGTACCAGATGGC
This sequence comes from Polypterus senegalus, assembly GCF_016835505.1. Taxonomy (NCBI): domain Eukaryota; kingdom Metazoa; phylum Chordata; class Cladistia; order Polypteriformes; family Polypteridae; genus Polypterus; species Polypterus senegalus. Next base: position 31,132,393 of record NC_053158.1, read on the forward strand.
TAATTTGACCACTCCTGGAGCCACATGTATAATGCCGTGCATAGAATTCACACTATAACATGATGTATGGACAAAAGCGGAAATGTGCTTACACACAAAAAAATCCAGATGCAGAAATCTGTGTGAACACCAACTGCCATGTTCTTCCACTACATAAATCCCGGTCAGCGTGAAAAGTAACACACGTGCACGCGCCTGCTGCCCGCCCCGTCTCCTCCCAGAATTACGCCTCTTTGAATATGCAAATCAGTATAAATAGCCATTAAGATCAGCGTTCTGGGAAAAGGCAATGGCAAGAGCACGGGAGGAAATAGAAGAATTTCAGCAAATACCAAGTGGAGGCAAAGAAAAATGTATTTATATTATTATTAATTTATTTATATTATTTATTAATTAATTTATTTATATTATTTATTAATTAATTTATTTATATTATTATTCATTTATAAAATTATTTGTTGGTTTAAAGAGTGGTATAAACAACAAAAGGAAGTTGATCGATTGACATAAAGTGTCGGAGAAAGTCACACAGTGCAGAGATAAAAAAGAAGTTGTCAGATATCAAAGTCGCCGTTAAAAAGGCGAGTCGTAGCCCACCGTCTGAGTGTCATATGAAACCTTATTAGGGTACAGAGAAAAAAAAAGGCATACAGTGGGAAAAAAGCTCAAAATGTCAACTTTAATCTCGAAATTTCCATTTTAATCACGTAGTTTATTTTGTCATTAAAGCAGAACATCATAAACTTCATCTTAAAATCGTTTAATTTACTAGTAGCACGTTAAATGCTTTTTTTTGTATTTGATCCTCTATGTGTGTGAATCACTACGTGATTCTTAAACGGGCTTTCTCTTCCTCGGATAGGACACAGAATCCATTACATTCATGATATTACAGCTCTCTGAATAACTAAAATACTGAGATGTATGCATGATATCATTTTCATGATGATAGGAGTTAAAGCATGTTATTAAACATGGGAACACGGTGGCGCAATGATAGTGACGAGCAGGCGCCTCATCCACAGATTGTTCCTGCCTCCCGCAAGATGCTTGCTGTGCCGTGCGCAACCTTCGATGAAATACTTTATTGTAGCAGTACTGTCTCTTTCAAACGTACTAACCTCCAATTCCTGTCCTTACTTTTCTTTCTCCAAATACCCAATCTCCACACAATCAGCTTTGTAATAAACGTTAAGCCATCTGTAAGCTTAGAACGCCGATTCTTCAAAACTTTTAAGGAACATTGAAATATTTTCGTAGTACATGTTAAATTATTCTATCCATCTATCCTTCCAGTGTTGCACCAGCACCAGCAAGAATACAGCGTGAGGCAGGGACAATCAGGGCGCCAGCTCCTCACTAGCGCTGCGGCACTGTGTCCTCACATGTTTAATTACTAACAATATAGATTATTTAAATGACGTTAACATTTTATCTGTATGATGTAATAAACATATTTTGCTGCATTTCATCTTAAAAATGATATCGTCATCATATGTAAATACTCGCTTTATAAAGTGGCTCAGGTTGTGCAATATTATAACTGTATCTCACGTTTACAGTGAGGTGATTGTACTTATAAGTACAAACGGTTCTACAAGGAGCACTTGATGGACTGATTGAGTTCGTTTACAGTTCTTGGGATGAAACTGTTTCTGAACCGCGAGGTCCGTACAGGAAAGGCTCTGAAGTGTTTGCTGTGTGAGAGCAGTTCAAATAGCGCATGGCTGGGGCAGTGTGTGCTTGATGCTGTATACCGATAATTCTCTTTCCGATCAGCTGCTCCAAGTGGTTCAGTGAGAGTAACAACGCTAAAGCAGTTATGGTATTTAGAATAGTTTGACCATTCTGTGGACCATTATACTGTTACAGGTTAATTACAATCAAATGCCTTAAACTAATAAACTATATGCGGTTAATTTCAGTGTATTTATAAAGCCACGTCAGAGATGTGGATCTGAAAAAGAAAGGGAAACCACACTGGAACAGTAGCACTGCTTTGATGCTGGGTGCTGCCAGTTTGCAAAAGTCAGCGGAGAACTTGCGTACGCCAGGGTTGGAGCTACTGTGAAAATGTGTGTGGCTTTACGCCAAGTTTAGGTTTACATCAGGATTTGAACATGGAAACGGGCTTACGCAACATTTTTGTGCATACGCACCGTTTATACATGAGGCCCCTGGTGTTTCTGCTATCTCTCTAAAGGGTTTGTTTTGTCTTCTGCCTAATGATGGTCTGTTTTTTCTTGCATGGACAGCTCTTTGGACCTCATATTGAGAGCTCACAGCCACAGCTTCCAAATGCAAATTACACACTTGGAATCAACTGCAGACCTCCTACCTTCTTAGTATTTAATGATGTAATGAGTGGACCTGCTCCCATCTGGATATGTCAGTCAAATGTCCAAATACTTTTGAGCTCCTGAAAATGTAGGGACTGTGTATAAAACTGGCCCATAAGATATTTCTGTTAAAGCCTTTGAATTAATGCTGATGGCCTATACTTCCATCACGTAATTATTTCTTTGTTTCAAATCCATTGTGGTGGTGCGTCACTGTCCAAATGCTTATAGATCTGTCTGTATTTGATTCAATATAATGCTATACTTCAGTCCAAATATAAGTATAAAATATAGCTTCCATGTTTTGTAATAACATATTTGTGGTTTTTCATGTCCGTAACAGTCTGTCTGATGTGTGCAGTATCCATATTGTTAGTACGTAACTTTCTTCCCCTTCACGGAGTCCAAGAAGCCCACTGCAGCTGCACTTAGTCGTAGTCCGCTACTAGTACACAGCTCTCAGGCGCACTGCCACAACGCTAATCCTAAAAGTCAGTCTTGTTACTGTGAAAACATACTAAGACCGAGACCAACATGGATCGTCCCGCGTTCATAGCGCCCTGCAACTAACCCATGGAGTCTCCCAGATTCTCTGCTTGGGTCTTGTCAGTTTGAACATCCTTACCAAACCCACACTTACACAGGCCTTTATCCAATGTTTTGGCCTCATTGACGCCACATCCCGACACGGCATAGCCAATGGTGGCCAGGGTTCAAATGCTGTTCTGTAAAATTGCCTAATCTCACTGGAAAGGAATTCATTTCAGCGAGCAAATTAAAGGCTGGCATACTTTCCCCCTCAAATTTTTAAAACAGTCTTTTTCTGACGACAGCCCTCCTCTTCTAACTGCCTGTTGGTTCACTGGTTTGCTTTGACTGATAAAAGATTTTAAGCTTTCATGACAACTCTCTCCTTTGTATTAAATCTAATCCTCACAAAGCACTTCATCTCCCGATTAGTCACGCTTCACTAGGCTTTGGTAACTAGAGGCAAAATTATTGATGTCTCCAAGATGTAATCTTATTGGCTTGTGCTCACAATAGAAAGTCTGTGCCGCTCCGTCAAATCAAAACCAGGGATGGTCATTCCAGTGCGGCTTCCTGCAACAAACAGCCTGAAGGGTTATCCTTCTATAAAGAGAGTCAAATCAAGGGGCACACGCACAAACAAAACATTTGTGTGAGTGACCTGGAAAAAAACAAATTCCTGAGACATGTCTGATATGGGAGAAAGCTGGCGCACCTTTGAAATGAGTTCCAAGGAGGGTTTCAGATGTTAACTTTCTTGTTTCTGCCTTTCAGCACATACAGTCATATCCAAAACCACAAGTCCTGTTCAGATTTTAGAAGTACAGAGGGCGCTGGGAAAACCTGTAAAGAAAGGAGCAGGTGAGTTCTTAATGGCAGGATATCAGCCATGCTGTGGTACCCCCCCAAGATTCGGCATTAAGTCCTTTACTGTTCCGTCTTTATAGATATTGTTCATGAGGTGATACCCCAATTTTGTGTGGGATTTTCCTTTAGGAGTCCCGGTTCTGATGTTCGGTTCACTGGTGGTTCTAAATGAGCCCTGCAATGGCTTGGCATCCCATCCAGAGATGGTTCCTGCCTTGTGCCCACAGCTGGCAGAAGAGACCCTCAGCTGGATTAAGTGGCTTTGTGTTAGTTCACCCAAGATACAGTGGATTCAGAAAGTATTCAGACCCCTCCACTTTCTGCACCCTGTATTGTGTTGTAGATTTAATGTTTAACTGATCAATCCGCCATTTCTGTCCATCAGTCTTCACTAAATAAACCATAATGACAAAGTGAAACAGTTTTCAGAAAGGTTTTCAGATTTATTAAAAATCAGACACTGAAATCTCTCATTCATGTCGATATTCAAACCCTCCATTTGGCACTTTATAGAAGCCCCCTTGGCATCAATTGCAGATTTGAGTCTCGTTGTGCCACTCTCTAAAATGCCAAGATTGGGGCAGTTTATCTCATTCTTCCTGGCAGATCCTTTCAAGCTCCGTTAGATGGAATGGGAAGTGTCTGTAAACTGCCATCTTCAGGTCTCGTCACAGACATTCTGTGGGGCTTTGGTGGGGCGACTGAAGGACACTCAGAGACTTGTCCCAAAGCCACTCCAGCATTGTCTTGGCTGTATACCTCCTCTGTGTTTGGCTGCATTTATCCTTCCCTCAATTCGGACCCGACTCCCTGTCCTTGCTGCTGAGAAGTACCCCCATAACATGATGCTGCTGCCACACATACTTCACCGTAGGAATGGCATCAGACAGGTGATGAGCAGAGCCTGATCTTTGGTAGACATTGTGTTTGCAGATGGACCCAAACCATTCCGTTTTCTTTTCCCCCTGCTCTCAGAGTCCTTTAAATGTCATTTGGCAAACCTTAACACAAATGTGGCTTTGCTGTAGCCACTCTAACATAAATACCTGATTGATGGAGTGCTGCTGTGATGGTCGTCTTTGTAACAGGTTCTCCATCCTCAGGAGAGGACTTCTGAAGCTCTGTCAAAGTGACCTTTGGGTTCTTGATCAACTCCCTGACCAAGGCCCTCTTGCCCAGTTACTCAGTTTGGTTAGATGGCCAAACTCTAGGAGGAGTTCTGGTGGTTCCAAACTTCTTCTCTTTCACACTTATTAAGCACACATTGTGACGATGTGGGTTCTGGCTCCACACTCCCTTTGATGTTGGAAGCACTTGAACCCAACACCGTCGATAATGTTGCCGAGTGAGCTAGTCAATGGAGGCAATAATTGAGCATCTTAGCAAGGGGAAGGTAAAAAGTGCAGAAGTGCTTTTATTAAAAACAGTCAACAAAAACAAAAACAGTGTTCATAAAGTGCAGTTCATTCAAAGAGTCAATAAATAATCCATTAAACGAACGTGGGGTAAAACCAATATATAGAAAAAAAACAATCCTTTAAAAACGAGAGGTTAAAATCTTCTCCTGGAAGCAGTCTTTAAAACAAAAAAACAAATACGGTGCTCTTCTGTTAGCGTCTCACCTGCTTATCCCGTATGGGCCAAGCAGCAGGCAAGACGCTCTCTACAGCTGCCCTCCTCAAACACACGCAAGACTGGAGACCTCCCGATCCCTGGCTTCGGTTTGGCTCTCATCCCAGCCTCGAGACTTGGACTCCTTGGTCTCCAGGACGCTCACACCAAGGACTGCCACTCCAAGCCTCCCGACTTCCGCTGCCTTTCTGCGGCCTTCTGCGGCTCGTCGCTTTCACCTTGGTCACTCCCGCTACCTGCTCGCCAGCGGAGCGACATCAACACAAACACGGGTGTCGGCCTAACACCCAGCTTCCATGCAGCTGTCCACGGCGCCATTCGCCGACGCCGCGCCGCTCTTCGCGCTCTCTCCCTCTCACCGACCTGCTTCCTCTCCTGCTCCCGTAACCTCCGTCCTCTCCTTTCCTTTCTCTCTCCGATCGTTTCTTTCTCTCCAATCGATTCTCTCTCTTTCCGAACGTTTCTTTTCTTCCCCTAAAACCGACTCGCGCTTTTTAAAAACGTGAGGGGCCATCACAGCTGCAGCATTAGCCACGGGAGCAATCACGAATGTGGGCAGTTCCTCACCTGTGCACACGGTGAGAAACGCCCACATCGACGACTGCCCCGCTGCTCGCTACAACAACGCCCCTCTCACGAAGCCGCCTCGGGTGCGATGATTATTTATTTAAAATCAATGGCCTTTTCTCCACGAGCTGTGGACCCATAACACCACACACATATGTTTTATAAATGGTTTTATCTCCTTGCTATGCTCTATGCCTCACCACAATTTAATCATGGAGGCCTACAGAGAGTTCCTTGAACTTTGTGGCTTGGTTTTTGTCCTGACATGCAGTGGGAATTGTAAAACCTTCTCTCCCGAGGTGTGTGCCTCTCTAAACAATGTCACAGTCAATGCAGTTTACCGCCGGTGGACTCCAGTCCATTTCTGGACACATCTCAAGTAAAATTCAACCAAACAGGATACACAATTTGAAGTGCCTCAGAGAAGGATCTGAATATTTATATGTATGAGAGATTTCAGTTTTTGATTTTTAATACATTTGAGAACCTTTCTAAGAACATGTTCCTGCTTTGTTATTATGAGTTATTGAGTGTAAATTAATGGGCACAATTTGCAATTAAATCTACAGAGTAATAGTGTGCAGAAAGTGAAGGGTCCTAATATTTTGCAAATCTCCTGGAGTTCCTCATTTGTTGGTAATAGAAACTTGGGCTTTCCCTGTAATGTACCAGTAAACCACCATAACAAATCATGAGAGAACGGAAATTGGAATTGATATCTTCGGAAACACTACTGGTACATTTCCCAGTTTTTCACCTACAGTCGTAGTAATCTACCCCGTAGGCTATGGGTGAACGAATGACAAGGTTAAGCTCGGAAATTATTGTGATGCTTTACGTGTGTGAAAATAGGATGTCAATAATCCTGGAAAGCTCCACTGGTAAATTTCCCAAGGTAGGGTCCAGTGTGGCTCTCGGTAATCTATCCCCTAGGCTATGGGCGAGCAAAGTGGTACAATTACTGTTACATGACACGAGAAGTGTCTGAGGATTACTGGGAGAGTCAGAAAGACTAGCAAAGGTTTTATGTAGGCAAAGATAGGGTCTGCGCAAGCAAAAGATCAAAATCACCAGGTGAGCAAAAGTCAAAGAGATACGACGTTAGTCAACAGTCGAAATCAAAAGCAGAAGAACAAAGCGAATGCTGGCACCAACTTGAAAATAGAAATGTTGTTTATCCATCGAGGCATAACGTATGGCGTGACCACCACTATCTTTAGAGCATCACATCTGTAACGTTACCAGTACAGTCACGGCCAGGTGACACTTCCAGATGGCATTAAATAAAACAAAGAAAATCAAGGATGGAAAAAATATAAACTGTCAAACGAAATCCAAATAATTGTGTCAAGAAGCCACAAAGCACACATCTAAAAAGTGTTAAATAGTACAGTTAGCAGGCCAAGCTTAGAAAACGTTGTGATGCCTTACATGTTGGCCATCCCAGTAAATCTCCCAGTTCAGGGCCAAGTGTGATTCCCAGAAATGTTCCTTCTGCGTTATGCCGACATTCCATCAGGTTTATCATGGATACCAATAATTCTTTTTCTCAGTGTAAGTCTGATTCGCTGTAGAGATTTCTTTAAAGTGTGCAGAACTTCACGTTTGTTCTCGAAAGATGGCGATTTGAAAAGTGTCTGGAGATCATCAGCTGGACCCTGAAAATGGATGCTACTCTTTTTCTAAAAGAAATGGTTATGAATTTTCAGTACATTGAAAAATGGTAGTGCTAGGATTGTGTCTTTGTGACTGTTTTGTTATGCTTTTTGTAAGTGTTGTAATTTTCCCCATTCCCTTGTCTGTCATGTTTTCATTAATATAATATTTGTACTGTTACTCCGGTTCTCCCTTAGGGCCTAAATAGACGTTGTGACAGGTGGCTGGCATCCATACCCAGTCGGGACGCCCCTGCACACTATATTCAGGGGGAGCAGCCCTGGACACTGCAATACCTCCCCCTGGACGCTAGATGGCCGTCTCCCTGGGGTGGAGCAGTGCCTCGGGTTCCCACAGGGCATCCTGGGAATTGGAGTTTGGTGCAGCCCTGTTTGGTCACGCAGGCACCACGCTGTGTTTGGGACTCCTGAGTCCGTATGGGCAACATATTCATCACACCTGGAAGTGCAGCCGGAACTCGGGGATCAAGCACCAGGAGCACTTCCTGGTGAACTATAAAAGGAGCCATTAACCACCACTCAGTGGCCAGAGTCGGGTGGGAGGAGGAGTGGTGGTAGAAGAAGAAGTGTGCTGTGTGTCTTTGCTTGTGTTTTTGGGACTGTGTTGGGCCGGTCTGTGCCGGGTCGGACGCTATATAGCGCCTTTATCACAACGTACAGTATGTATTCCTCCTGCTTGCCGCGGTTCTCTGCTGAGCCTTAGCTTTCCGTCTGCTTTTGTTGATCAACTCCCATTTTGTTTTTTTCATCTTTTTCACTTGATTTTTTTGGTCTCTGAGCATTTTTATTTTGATATTTTGGTAATAGTATGCTAGATGACTGTCAAGGCTGTTTGAAATATAACTGGGATAAAATGATGCAGTAAAAAAAAATGAAAAAAGTCGAAAAACCCAGAGATTTGTCACAGCGCAGCCAAATTCCAAAAGGAGAGCCAAATAATCAAAGGCAAAGTAGAAGCCTGAGCTGAAAAACGAGAAGAAGGTTTTGGAGAACTGAGTGTTTGAAAAAAAAGAACAATCAACAAAAAAGTTTTGATATCCAAAAACTCAAATGAGGAAAAGGCAACCCTTTTAAGCAGCTGGGTGAAGAATATCAGGATCACAACCTCCGGAATCCACCCTGGCAAACAAGCAAGGTGACCCAGCAGCGAGTGACCAAAGCAAAATGGTGTCTGAATGGATTCAAAGTAAATGTTCAGAACTGAACCACACAATATTTCATAACTCTAATAGCAGAATTAGATTACTGGACAAAGAAAACTCCCAAAATGATTCAATAGCATGACTCTCGAGAAACGCTTACGTTTTTTAAATTTGGCTCTGGTTTCTGGTTTTGATCTTAGGATCTTAGAGTCATCTTTCTGTGATTGCTTTTGTTTTCTTTTTTTTTGAGATTATGGTTCTTTTTGAATTTTTTGGTAGTTTTGGATTTATTTGGAATAATTTCCTTATTTAATTTAATATATTCAGTAATAATAGTTGTGTTTATTTGGGCCAGAGATCTTGGTAGTCTGCGGTGGGCTGGGCGCCCTGCCCGGGGTTTGTTTCCTGCCTTGTGCCCTGTGTTGGCTGGGATTGGCTCCAGCAGACCCCCGTGACCCTGTAGTTAAGATATAGCGGGTTGGATAATAGATGGATGGATGGATTTTCGGACTCGGGAAGGTTTAAAACGTTAAGGTGCATGAAAATCTCAAGGTCAAATTTTTTCACGATTCCTATGCTTTCTCTATACTATGTACAGTATATAAGAAAGTAAAAACAATCTGTCAGGCTCGTGTGGTCATTTTGTGGTTGTACTCCTTAAATCTGGAATATGTTACCGCCAGAAATCCACCAGGCTAATACTGTGGAACATTTTTTAAAAACTCCCATCATTTTAAAAAGGCTTTTTCGTAGCTTCATTTTATTTGTATTCCTGATACAATAGAAAGGTGTAGAATTTTCATTTCTTCAGGGATCCACAATCTTTACTAAACTCTTCTATTCTCTGCTGTCTTCTCCAGTTCTTCTGTGGTGGTCATCTGCACCTCCACCACCTCATCAAGGCACCATGTAGCCCACTGAGTTGATGGAGTGAAGACCACTGCCTCAGCTGCCCACAAGATCATCAAATCCTATCATGTGAAGCCTGACATCAAGAGGACTGATTTAAGAACTTTTATGTTAGGTAGAATGCCCATTGCAGGCTAGGTGGTCTTTTGGCCTTGGAACCCCTGCAGATTTTGTTTTCTTCAGCCTAGCGAGAGGAACCACCTCAGCACTAATCTAGAACAGTGTGAGTTGCCAAGCCCTAAGTTTCCCCTGCAGGTTGGAGGACCTGGGTGCAGATTAACGTCAGGATGAAGCAATTGCAGGTTAAGGGTCTGGCTCAAGGGGCCAACAGAGTAGAGTCACTTCTGGTGTTTTTGGGAATCGAACTGGCAACCTTTCGATTGGCGGCACCTCAGAGGTTTTTGGTTTTTTCTGTCCTCCTAACCATCTGACCTTATCACCAAACTCACATATATGACTAAACAAAGACTCCACTGTTCTACCTGACATACAGTATATCTGATTTTCAAGATCGTATAGATTCATTTCTTTTTTCTTTGTTACTTATTCATTAATATTATTGCCTAACAGTCTTATTTGTTTTTCTTTTCTTGTAACTTTCTCCTTGACTTCTTGTGAAGCACGTGAGCTAATTTTCTGCATGGAAATGTGTTGTATAACTAAATGTTGTTGTGGTTGTTAGCCAACAGTCGTCCCAACGTCCCATTCATGTACTTTCTAAAACTTGTCCAGTGATTTAACTTTGGGACTTGGTTGTTCGTTTCAGGTTATGGTGACTCTTTGTGTGAAGAACCTCTTCAACTTCCTTACTTTCCATCGGTGTCCTCAAATACGTGATACACTGTTTAACTGAAAGGATTCTTCTGGAGATGTGCAGATGGGGGAATTATAGAGATTGGCATTAAAATGAGCAAGGTTGTTGGAGTAAAACGTGTTTATGATCAGTACAGCGTGATTTATGGTCAGAGCGTTCACAAAAATGTGCTTTCTGGCAGCTTTCCTCGATTTCCTAAACCATATTTGTTTTTCTTCTCTTACAGCTGAGACAACTACAAGTGCTCAGAAACTCATTTTCAGGCAGACGCTATTGAGGGACGTCTTGTGTTTTAGCAGCCCGTCTGCCTGGTGCTTCGTAATAAAACCAGACAACAACGAGAATGCTGCTCTGGGAGATTCGGTCTCCCGATACCGAGTGATACCCTCACCAAGAACACCTTCTGTTATCTCCGACAAGCCCTTCCATCAGGTACATCCCTCTGCATATCCCACTGTAGGTAATCCATGGAAAGCCAGCACTACTAACGCAGCTTGTGGACAAAGACAGCAGTTTGACTTTTGCAGCTCATAATTGTCTTTTTTAGTAGGCCACATTGCTGTACAAGTGGTTTAAAACGGAGTAAAAGTAATCGTTCTCTTGAGCGAAACCTTTCAAAATTAAAGCTGAGGTCAAGTACAGAAGCTGACAAAGGTAGGCCACAAGATGGATACTATATCACCATTTTGACGAATTAGGTATCCGCCTAAGGCGCAGATCATAAGGGGGGGAAACCCAGACTCGCAGGTTAGTTACCAACCAGTTGGCGCACTAATAAGCTTTGCCTAGGGTACAAAATAACCTGGCACTGGCTGTACGTAGATCCGGTCGTGTATCATTTCCTTATCTTGGCTCTTCTCCTACTCACCCATATAACATCTGAGTTGTCTAAATTGACATTTTGGGGACACACAAAGTCCAAGGTCCAGATCCCAGCTTGGGTCTTATCGGTTTGGGTTTCCTAAACTGGCCCAGTACGACTAAACCTGCCCTGCGGTGGACTGGCATGGTGCGCAGTTACGTTCAGGTAGGCGCTGTCACCTTTGACCCAGAGCAGGTGGCCACCTCTCAATTTGTATGCTAACAGAACTTTAAATTAGCGTGATTTTTTATACTAATTGTGGCCTTTCATTTCTGTGTTACTGTCTGTTTAACAGTAAAAGTGTTTAACACTACAACACACATAAACATGTCTGCTTTTGTCGCTTACTGTTTTTGTATCAAATTCGGTCAGCACAGCTGTAACAGCTCCAGTTTTAAAGCAGTTTCTGTAGGCTCATCCAACGCCCCTGTGATTGAATATCACGCCACACCAGCCTCCGTACACAAACGTGCTGTGCTGCTGCTGGTCCGCACGTTCTGAGCCGCCATCACTACAAGTATGACGCACTTGGCTACGTCACTAAATGTCGGCCTCATCTTAACAAATGGCTCCAAAACCGGTGTTCGAAGGTGAAAGTAATTGAAACGGTGGCACGACTCCCTTTTTCTACATACACTTCATAGGTACATTCTGCTGTGAGACGAGTCCGCTGTGCCTGGGAGGCGAGTTTTCAATCCGCTCGAGACCATTAAAGGCGCCATTACCATCACCGAACCCCCTCAGTAACGACATCGCCAACAGTTTCTTCATTAAGTCATTGATGAACGACGGGGTTTCAATTCTGGAGAAATCAAAGGCCGATAGTTACAGAAAGTATTCAGACCCCTTCACATTTTAACATTTGGTTATTATGTTAAGTTAATCCTTTTTGGCATCAAGCAGCATCCAATACCCCAGAATGACAAAGCAAAATCAGGGTTTTAGGAATATTTGCAAATTTATTAAAAATACAAGGCTGAACTACCCCATGGACACCTGAGCCTTGGCATTTTTCTGGGTTGAAGGGTCCGTTCTCATCAAAATTGTTCTAACGGGGCCTTTTAAAACAAACACATTTAAGCCCAGGAGCAGTTCTCAGATGTCCTGCAAGGTATCCTGGGTGTACGGTTTGGTCAAGGGCACACCACTGCCATTTATTCTACAATCATGCATGGGATTTTTTTCACTCTTCAAAGACACCAATGTTGGATTTTTAGGAGATGATGGTGTTCGTGTTGTTATAAAGAGTGTTAATCGGTAACATTACAGTGAACAGACGCTTCAGGAACACACATTGGAGGCAGTGGCCCACCCAAAATGGTGGCAAGCACCTGCGCACATTGCATTATCAAAGGTTCTTTTTGACCATGTGTTTGTTGCTTCGTACCCCGGACATTCATCAGATCTTACTCCCGGTGTCTTCTTCTTGTTTCCAACATAAAGACGTACTGTGGAAGAAATCCAGAAATAAAACTCAAGAGGCTCTAGCCAGAGTAACAAAATAGAGGAGTACAGGAAATGAAGGCAGAGACACGGAGGCAAGTGTGCTGCATCTCAAGGAGCGTCTTGTGGTGGCGACTAAAAAGGAATTGCTAAACCAGCCTGGCAGCAAAAACCGCACTAATCCAGCAGAAACCCCCCAAAAAGGGAGCGAATGAGCAAACTGCACGTGGACACTGGGGCGGAGAGGCAGCAGGGTTAGCCGCTGCACTGCCAGGCTACACATTTCAAAGAGAAACAGAAACAGTAGCAAATGAAAGGGTGCTTTTTAATACGCTCCTCTTTATGATGGCACCAGAGTCGCATGAATTTCACTGCATTATGGACTATTGCAGAAGGGGAAAAAAAGAAAAGTCCTCATCCCAATAATCGTCAAGTCAGTCATTAAAACGAAAGAAAGCCGCAGTTAATCTTTGTACTCCCTGACCTACTTGTCGTAAGTACCACTGTTGACAAAACAAAAGTACAGCAGGAGAGATTAGATTAATAATTAAAAGATGCCTGGAAGTCCCACTTTTGGTACTTTCCTAAAAAAAAAAAAAAAAAAGGCCAAGCTGTTGTAACAAAATATGAAACAGCAGGAGCGGGAAGTGCAGACGGCCTCTGATACTTCATAGATAAGACTTATGAAAGCACATCCTTATAAAGTACAGCCTTGAGTTTCAGTGTAATACTATTGTGTTGTATTCCTGAGGTGGCCATGCCGCTCTGTGAAGAGGGTTACTGGTGTCCTCCTCCGTCTGGTGTATTTCCCCCGTTGCACACCCAACGTACCTGGTAAGGGGGTCCCTCTTTCTGAACGGCCTTTCCCAATCTCCTGGTTTTCTTCCCTATGAGGGCTTTTCTTTTTTTTTTGGGGGGAAGTTTTTTTTCTCGACTTCCTAGGGAGTCAAGGCTGGGCGGCCGACAACAAACAGGGCCTGTTGAAGCCCACTGTGGCACTCCTTGTGTGATTTGGGGCTAGACAAGAGTACATTGTGAACAAAAAAGGACAAGTGTGTTTTTATCTAAAATCAATTTATTAATTTAAGTTAGATATTCACTAAAACATTTTAATTAACAAACCACATATTGCTAATGAGCAATTCTACAAAAGTGAAATTATAAAAAGGAGGCATATAGTGTATGTAAAGTACATAAATGGCATACAAAATGGCAGAGGTAGAAAAATTTTAGGCTCTTGACTGTCAGTGAAGAAAACAAAACTCACGTTTTACAGGAGAGAAACTCAAAAATTAGGAAGATCCCCCCCCCTTAGAATAAAAACTTGGAATGTCACTAACCGCCTTTTTCCAAGATACCCACAGTGGTTCAAAGTGTTCCAACACATGAAAAATAAAAATAATTTCACATTTTCAATAAGCACAAGCTTACATTTTTCACCCTTTACAAGATTCATATTATTTGTTCATCACCGGTGATCCTTCAATCAAAGCTCAAGTGACACTCGATATCTGGAGCAGACCCCCAGTAAGCAGCGTGCGCGCCCCAGACAGCACATTTTAACGTCAATCGTCTAGTTTACTTTATTTTGTATTTGAATATTTTGGGATTGCTTCAATATCAACCATCACATAACTCCTCCTGGATGGCGTTTTCAGACACTCCCCTACACAAGCTTGGCACAAGCCTGGTAGAGCGGAGAAAACCTCCTAGAAGTGGCATTTGCTCCCACTGGACTCCCCACACGTTTGGAAAGGCACATTAGCAGAGGTGTAGGATGGCTGCCAATACTGAAGGGCTAACGGATTTGCACTTGGGCTTCCTTCATTTTTCTTTCACAGCTTCTGCCGGTTTTGCCAAATACCGCACTCCTCCTCATGAGAGTCAGAAGACAAGCCAGTGAAAGAAGCAGAACGGCCCTCAAAAGGCACCACGCTCTCTGAATTTGGCACCGCACAGAAAATGTCAGGAGAAAATTCACAGAACACAGAGAAGAAAATAAACAGCCTACGGGTAGAATTACTTGAAAACAGGGCTCTGCCATTTAATGTCACCAGTGGACCTGTGACCAAGTCAATACCAATAGCTTAGCAGCAGGATATTCACACACTTGTAATCAGCCCGCAATTTAAAAATCGAAAACTAAAGTTAAAGGCACTTTTCTGTAAGGGGAATTTTATCCGAGTGCACTACAGCTGCCGCAGCTCGTGCGACGGGTCCGCGTAGGTTCGGGGAGGACTGCGTTCCACGTTAACCGGAGCAGAATCTCCTGTCACAGAAACCAAACTCTTAACTCCTACATGGCGGCAGTCCGAAGTCTCGGCTCTACGGGGATTCCTCCACTGAATTCCAGTTGTGTTTAATAAAATAGCAAACTTAATGCTTTCATTAAAAAAAAAAAAAAAACTCAATCAATGCTTCAAGAGAGCTACAATAATGCATAATGAAATGCTCAGCATGGGAGGTGGGCACCATTGGCAGTAGAGCAGGGCCTCAAAATTACAGTGCATGTCTACAAAGGAAAAAAACAAAAAAGTGACAAGATTCACCATTTCATAGACATTTCATACAGTAACATACTGTATATTACCACACATAAAACATTAAATGCTGCTGGTGACTACATTAAGTAAATAACATATTTCTTGAATAATTTTGCATATTCTTTAAAACTATTCTTTGTCAACTTCTAGAATGTTTACAGTATATAAACAAGATAAGTTTCAGCAAAGGGGGGAAAAAAACAAAGTGTAGTACACAGCTTTCTTTTTGTTCCAGGAGAACAATATGGTAAAACCTTTGCATCTCGTCAATGCAAGTGCACCAGTCTTCATTCATTCATTCAGTCTTCAAAAACAAGAACCTTCAGTGGTTTGTGTCCCCTCGCCATGAAGGAGTCTGCCCTCCAAACACACTAGCAGACTTAGATTCCATTTTTAGCTTCATTGTTGTTCATTGCTTGCTTTCTTTGTGCAATAAAAGGGTACATGCATTTGTCTGCTCCCAAAAACCGATACATGCACACCACAGCCTCAAAGGGAAGGATGCTGAAAAAGAAAGAAAGAAGAAAAAAAAAAAGACAATCGGGTTACAATTACATTTCTTTCAAAAAAGAAGAAGGTGAGAAACACTCTGTGACACACAACTGGATTAAGCGACTTTAAGAAGATCAGGTAACATATTAGGGTAAAAGAAGAACAGGCCACTTGTGAGACAAGTAAATAAGAAAACATTATCAAAGGAATACTCCAACGAGGATTATACTTGTATGTTAGTTATTTACCCCATGTTGTTTGCAGCGATGGCAGAGAATGTTTTTTAATCTCATGTTTTGATGCAAAATGGAGATAAAAGTTTGATAGAATAAGCTTCAGTGGTGACCAACAGCAAACAAAATCAAAAGTTACTCGTGGCAAGTCAGTCGTATGCTCACAACATCCCATGAAGGTGCATTTCTATCAACTTATTGTTAAATAAACCAACCTCTGGAAAATGGTCTCGTTAACCAAAACGCAACTGGGTATTTGAATTGAAGACCCGCCGCCCCCTCAGTCATTGGTCAGGATTCCAGCCCAGCTTATTTATTGGCCAACATTGTGCTTCGTCTAATAAAAATAAAGCGTGCACTGAGAGATCCCTAAAACTAAAGATTAAAAGTTAAAACATCCTCAGGAAGAGAAGACGCCTCGGTTGTCAGCATAACCGAGATGCTTCAACAAGCAGAAAGTCGATTGACCCGTACGTACATTTACACAGACTGCCACTAAAAACTCCTGCTATGAACCCAAGGGACTAACAGAAGGTAACTGGTTAACTTGACATGTGGCTTATGTGACATAACAATAATTTTTTTTGTGTGTTGTTGTCCAGACTGATCATCACTGATGTCCATTCTACCAGTAACGTTTTCTCCATTCTGCATGAAAACATGAGAGTAAAAATTCTCAGCCATCACTAGAGCCTCCACTGGGTAAGTAAATAACATTATCTCTATATCCATCTACCTACCTACATCTATATCTCTATATATCTATCTATACTGTATCAATCTATCTACTGTATATCTATAGATAGAGAGAAAAGCCAAGCAAAATGACACCTTTTATTAGTTAGCTAATAAAAAGGTGTCATTTTGCTTGGTTTTTCTCTACATTCATAATGGGTAACACGGTACAACACCTATATATACACACGCACACATCTATATATTGTAATAAAAGGCACTACATAGGCACCTGACCCAACACAGATGGACACGGATGCACATATAAAATGAAAGACTTATTTCTCTTCAGATGGAGGGCTCGTCTTCCCTGTAATCCCTCCAACCACAACATAGTCCCAAGCACTGAAACCACACCAAAAGCTCTCTTCTTCTTCTTCTCCTCCTCCTCCGGCCCTTTAGTGAGTGGTCTGCAGGTTCTTTTTGTGGCCCTCCTGGAAGTGCAACAGGTGGTAATTGGCCGAATTAGGCTGCATTTCCGGGTGTGACTGCATTCCAGCCCACAGAGGCTTGTTAAGCCATGCAGCTCCTCCAGGTCTGAGTCCTTAAGTTCCACACCTGTGACCCTGATGTAACCCAGGATGGCTGCCACCAAGCGTTCCGGGGGATGTAGAGTGCATCCCATGGCTGCTCCCCCGGATCTAGTGTTGAAGGGGCATACTGGCCGGGCATGGAACCTGTCCACACATACACACATACACACATATATATACACATATATAGATATATATATTGTGCTGTGCCACTGACATTCTTTTGAGTTAATAAAGCTATTGTAATCATCATCATAACAACCCGCATGTCTTTTTCCACACAAACAACTGTAAACCTACTTTTGCCCACCCCTATATACAGTAGCTCATTTTTGGCTGGAGTATTCCTTTAACACAGCACTACTACCATGGATACTAAGAAGAAGACAGCCTCAAGTTTCAATGGTGCTGCCGCTCCTCCAGATCAAAATGGCGCCCATTAAAGTGGTCTAGACATCTGCTCTGGGTATCCCCTGGGCACTTCCCATGGGAGACGTGTAGGCAGGCATGGCTCAACAGGGGCATATCAGAGGTAGACATTCTCTCATCTCTGGCCTGAGAGGGCATGGAAATCCCCTAGAAGCTGGGAATAATGTCTGGTGTAAGCACCCTGCGAGCTTTGCAATGATCATCATGAAAAGTAGACAAGGGG